>NW_025765329.1:0-198428 GCF_003918875.1 Haliotis rubra
CCATATCTGACACTGTTAGAGTTTAGATCAGATCAACCATATCTGACACTGTTATAGGTTTAGATCACATCAGCCATATCTGACACTGTTTTAGATCACATTAACCATGCCTGACAATGTTATGGATTAGATCATCAACCATATCTGACAAACACGGTTAGATATAGATTTAGATCTAACACATCAGACCATATATGACAATGTTAGAGGCTTAGATCACATCAACCATATCTGACACAGTTATAGATTAGATCACGTCAACCATATCTAACACAGTTATAGATTAGATCACATCAACCATATCTGACAATGTTAGAGCTTAGATCACATCAACCATATCTGACACAGTTATAGATTAGATAACATCAACCATATCTGACACAGTTATAGTTTAAATCATATTAACCATACCTGACAATGTTAGAGCTTAGATCACATCAACCATATCTGACACTGTTAGAGTTTAGATCAGATTAACCATATCTGACAATGTTATAGTTTAGATCAGATCAACCATATCTGACACTGTTATAGTTAAGATCACATCAACCATATCTGACACTGTTATAGATTAGATCACATCAACCATATCGGACACTGTTTAGATTACATTAACCATACCTGACAATGTTAGAGCTTAGATCACGTCAACCATATCTGACACAGTTATAGATTAGATCACATTAACCATATCTGATAATGTTAGAGCTTAGATCACATCAACCATATCTGACACTGTTATAGTTTAGATCACATTAACCATATCTGACACTGTTATAGATTAGATCACGTCAACCATATCTAACACAGTTATAGATTAGATCACATCAACCATATCTGACAATGTTAGAGCTTAGATCACATCAACCATATCTGACACAGTTATAGATTAGATAACATCAACCATATCGGACACTGTTTAGATCACATTAACCATATCTGACACAGTTATAGATTAGATCACATCAACCATATCTGACTATGTTAGAGCTTAGATCACATCAACCATATCTGACATTGTTATAGTTTAGATCACATCAACCATATCTGACACTGTTACAGTTTAGATCACATCAACCACATCGGACACAGTTTAGATCACATCAACCATATCTGACACAGTTATAGATTAGATCACGTCAACCATATCTGACACAGTTATAGATTAGATCACATCAACCATATCTGACACTGTTATAGATTAGATCACATCAACCATATCTGATAATGTTAGAGCTTAGATCACATCAACCATATCTGACACTTTTATAGTTTAGATCACATCAACCATATCTGACACTGTTTAGATCACATTAACCACACCCCTGACAATGTTAGAGCTCAGATCACATCAACCATATCTGACATTGTTAGAGTTTAGATCACATCAACCATATCTGACACTGTTAGAGTTTAGATCACATCAACCATATCTGACACTGTTAGAGTTTAGATCACATCAACCATATCTGACACTGTTTAGATCACATTAACCATACCTGACAATGTTAGAGCTTAGATCACATCAACCATATCTGACACTGTTATAGTTTAGATCACATTAACCATACCTGACAATGTAAGAGCTTATATCACGTCAACCATGTCTGACACAGTTATAGATTAGATCACATTAACCATATCTGATAATGTTAGATTAGATTAGATCACATCATCAACCATATCTGACATTTGTTATGGTTTAAGATCACATCAACCATATCTGGACACTGTTATGGTTTAGATCACATCAACCATATCTGACAATGTTAGAGCTTAGATCACATCAATCATATCTATCTGACACAGTTATAGATTAGATCACATCAACCATATCTGACACAGTTATGGATTAGATCACATCAACTATATCTGACAATGTTAAAGCTTAGATCGCATCAACCATATCTGACACAGATATAGATTAGATCACATCAACCATATCTGACACGGTTAAATTAGATCATCAATCATATCTGACAATGTTAGAGCTTAGATCACATCAACCATATCTGACACTGTTATAGATTAGATCACATCAACCATATCGGACACTGTTTAGATTAGCATTAACCATATCTGACAATGTTAGAGAACTTAGATCACGTCAACCATATCTGACATTGTTATAGATTAGATCACATCAACCATATCTGACACTGTTATAGTTTAGATCACATCAACCATATCTGACATCAATCCATTAACCATATCTGACAATGTTAGAGCTTAGATCACATCAACTATATCTGACACAGTTATAGATTAGATCACATCAACCATATCTGACACTGTTATAGATTAGATCACATCAACCATATCTGACAATGTTAGAAGCTTAGATTACATCAACCATATCTGGACACTGTTATAGATTAGATCACATCAACCATATCGGACACTGTTCAGATCACATTAAGCCATAACTGACAATGTTAGAGCTTAGATCACATCAACCATATCTGACTGTTACAGTTATAGATTAGATCACATTAACCATATCTGACAATGTTAGAGCTTAGATCACATCAACCATATCTGACATATGTTATAGAGTTTAGATCACATTAACCATATCTGACACTGTTATAGTTTAGATCACGTCAACCATATCTGACACTGTTATAGATTAGATCACATCAACCATATCTGATAATGTTAGAGGTTAGATCACATCAACCATATCTGACACTGTTATAGTTTAGATCACATTAACCATATCTGACACTGTTATAGTTTAGATCACATCAACCATACCTGACAATGTTAGAGCTTAGATCACATCAACCATATCTGACACAGTTATAGATTAGATCATCAATCATCCATATCTGACTGACATGTTAGAGTTTTAGATCACATCAACCATATCTGACACTGTTATAGATTAGATCACATCAACCATATCTGACACTGTTATAGTTTAGATCACATCAACCATATCTGACACTGTTATAGCTTAGATCACATCAACCATATCTGACACAGTTATAGATTGGATCACATCAACCATATCTGACACAGTTATAGATTAGATCACATCAACCATATCTGACATGTTATAGATTAGATCACATCAACCATATCTGACAATGTTATAGCTTAGATCACATCAACCATATCTGACACAGTTATAGTTTAGATCACATCAACCATATCTGACACAGTTATAGATTAGATCACATCAACCATATCTGACAATGTTATAGTTTAGATCACATCAACCATATCTGACACAGTTATAGATTAGATCACATCAACCATATCTGACACACAGTTATAGATTAGATCACATCAACCATATCTGACAATGTTAAAGCTTAGATCACATCAACCATATCTGTACACGGATATAGATTAGATCACATCAACCATATCTGACACAGTTAAGAGATTAGATCACATCAACCATATCTGACAATGTTAGAGCTTAGATCACATCAACCATATCTGACACTGTTATAGATTAGATCACATCAACCATATCGGACACTGTTTAGATTACATTAACCATACCTGACAATGTTAGAGCTTAGATCACGTCAACCATATCTGACACAGTTATAGATTAGATCACATTAACCATATCTGATAATGTTAGAGCTTAGATCACATTAACCATATCTGACAATGTTGATCGATCGCATCAACCATATCTGACACTGTTATAGTTTAGATCACATTAACCATATCTGACACTGTTATAGTTTAGATCACGTCAACCATATCTGACACTGTTATAGATTAGATCACATCAACCATATCTGATAATGTTAGAGGTTAGATCACATCAACCATATCTGACACTGTTATAGTTTAGATCACATTAACCATATCTGACACTGTTATAGTTTAGATCACATCAACCATACCTGACAATGTTAGAGCTTAGATCACATCAACCATATCTGACACAGTTATAGATTAGATCACATCAACCATATCTGACAATGTTAAAGCTTAGATCACATCAACCATATCTGACACAGTTATAGATTAGATCACATTAACCATATCTGACACAATTATAGTTTAGATCACATCAACCATATCTGACACTGTTATAGATTAGATCACATCAACCATATCTGACACAGTTATAGATTAGATCACATCAACCATATCTGACACAGTTATAGATTAGATCACATCAACCATATCTGACACAATTATAGATTAGATCACATCAACCATATCTGCCACAATTATAGTTTAGATCACATCAACCATATCTGACACAGTTATAGATTAGATCACATCAACCATATCTAACACAGTTATAGATTAGATCACATCAACCAGATCTGACACAATTATAGTTTAGATCACATCAACCATATCTGACACTGTTATAGATTAGATCACATCAACCATATCTAACACAGTTATAGATTAGATCACATCAACCATATCTGACACAGTTATAGATTAGATCACATTAACCATATCTGACACAATTATAGTTTAGATCACATTAACCATACCTGACAATGTTAGAGCTTAGATCACATCAACCATATCTGACACAGTTATAGATTAGATCACATCAACCATATCTGACACAGTTATAGATTAGATCACATCAACCATATCTGACAATGTTAAAGCTTAGATCAAATCAACCATATCTGACACAGTTATAGATTAGATCACATTAACCATATCTGAAACAATTATAGTTTAGATCACATCAACCATATCTGACAATGTTAAAGCTTAGATCACATCAACCATATCTGACACAGATATAGATTAGATCACATCAACCATATCTGACACAGTTAAAGCTTAGATCACATCAATCATATCTGACAATGTTAGAGCTTAGATTACGTCAACCATATCTGACACAGTTATAGATTAGATCACATCAACCATATCTGACACAGTTTTAGATTAGATCACATCAACCATATCTCACAATGTTAGAGCTTAGATCAAATCAACCATATCTGACAATGTAAGAGCTTAGATCACATCAACCATATCTGAGAATATAAGAGTTCAGATCACACTAGCCATATCTGACAATGTAAGAGTTTAGATCACATCAACCACATCTGGCACTGTTAGAGCTTAGATCACATCAACCATATCTGACAATGTTAGAGCTTAGATCACATCAACCATATCTGACAATGTTAGAGCTTAGATCACATCAACCATATCTGACAATGTTAGAGCTTAGATCACATCAACCATATCTGACACTGTTTAGATCACATCAACCATATCTGATATTGTTAGACTTTAGATCACACCAACTGACAACACATTCTATTAGACTACCGTTCACAGCTTCCTTAGTCAATTCGTTTCAGTTCGCTGAATCATTTACTGTTTGGCGTTTGGCGTTAACAGCTGCATAGCAACACCGAAACTATATCTATTAATTATATATGTACTACAACTTGTAGTGGATAACTGAAACATGAACAGTGTAACATGATATCCTGAACAATTATTATGACGCCGTTATCCTCTAACACCCTAACTGACACATTAGACAGGTTATCTAACATCCAAACATTTAGCATAACTTCGATAGCCTCAAAATGTACCATTGAATCCCTTCAACGTTTACATAGGTCTCAAACATATATGAAACGTTTTACTTTAACATATTTATACCCCAAAAGCAATATTTGAACCTTTAACAATTTCATAAGCCCTGATAACATCGGAAACAATAACAGCTGTGTCAGCCAAACAATAATTGAAAACCATATTTCAGTTTACAGCAGCATGTAGTACAATATAGCTCTGGAACCATTCGATACGGTAAGATATCTCGCATCATGTCGCTCATCATTAAAGGACTGCCAGGCCAGTGTGAACCTGCAGCTGAATATAGACATACGGTGAAACCGGCTGGTCTAGCATTTAATTATTTTCAAGATTTGACATGTCTACTAGGTATACCGTTACCTTCCGGTTCGTATTTAATAGTGAATGTCATCTGTACACAAGGTATACAGATATCTCTCAATTTGTATTACAGAGTTGATGTCACATGTACACAAGATATACAGATATCTCCCAATTTGTATTTCAGAGTTGATCACACCTGTACACAAGGTATACAGATATCTCCCAATGTTTATTACAGGGTTGATGTCACCTGTACACAAGGTATACAGATATCTCCCAGTTTGAAAAACAGAGTTGATGTCACCTGTACACAAGGTATACAGATATCTCCCAGTTTGTATTACAGAGTTGATGTCACCTGTACACAAGGTATACAGATATCTCCCAATTTGTAGTACAGAGTTGATGTCACCTGTACACAAGGTATACAGATATCTCCCCATTTGCATTACAGAGTTGATGTCACCTGTACACAAGGTATACAGATATCTCCCTATTTGTATTACAGTGTTGATTTCACCTGTACACAAGGTATAGAGATATCTCCCAATGTTTATTACAGGGTTGATGTCACCTGTACACAAGGTATACGGATATCTCCCAATTTGTATTATAGGGTTGATGTCAACTGTGCACAAGGTATACAGATATCTCCCAGTTTGTATTATAGAGTTGATGTCACATGTACACAAGGTATACAGATTTCTCCCAGTTTGTATTACAGAGTTGATGTCAACTGTACAAAAGGTATACAGATATCTCCCAGTTTGTATTACAGAGTCGATGTCACCTGTACAAAAGGTATACATATATCTCCCAGTTTGTATTACAGAGTTGATGTCACATGTACACAAGGTATACAGATATCTCCTAATTTGTATTAGAGAGTTGATGTCACTTGTACACAAAGTATACAGATATCTCCCAATTTCTAGTACAAAGCTGATGTCACCAACTGATGTGATCGATGTTATCCAGGACCTACAATGATCAATGTTATCCAGGACCTACAAAGATCAATGCTATCCAGGACCTACAATGATCAATGCTATCGAGGACCTACAATGATCAATGTTATCGAGGACCTACAATGATCAATGTTATCGAGGACCTACAATGATCAATGTTATCGAGGACCTACAATGATCAATGCTATCGAGGACCTACAATGATCAATGCTATCGAGGACCTACAATGATCAATGTTATCCAGGACCTACAATGATCAATGTGAACGAGGAGCTACAATGATCAATGCTATCGAGGACCTACTATGATCAATGTTATCGAGGACCTACAATGATCAATGCTAACGAGGACCTACAATGATCAATGTTATCCAGGACCTACTATGATCAATGTTATCGAGGACCTACAATGATCAATGTTATCGAGGACCTCCAATGATCAATGTTATCCAGGACCTACAATGATCAATGTTATCTAGGACCTACAATGATCAATGTTATCCAGGACCTACAATGATCAATGTTATCCAGGACCTACAATGATCAATGTTATCGAGGACCTACAATGATCAATGTTATCCAGGACCTACAATGATCAATGTTATCCAGGACCTACAATGATCAATGTTATCGAGGACCTACAATGATCAATATTAACCAGGACCTACACTGATCAATGTTATCGAGGACCTACACTGATCAATGCTATCGAGGACCTACTATGATCAATGTTATCGAGGACCTACAATGATCAATGCTAACGAGGACCTACAATGATCAATGTTATCCAGGACCTACTATGATCAATGTTATCGAGGACCTACAATGATCAATGTTATCGAGGACCTACAATGATCAATGCTATCGAGGACCTACACAGATCAATGTTATCGAGGACCTACAATGATCAATGCTATCCAGGACCTACAATGATCAATGTTATCGAGGACCTACAATGATCAATGTTAACCAGGACCTACAATGATCAATGCTATCCAGGACCTACAATGATCAATGTTATCTAGGACCTACAATGATCAATGCTGTCGAGGACCTACAATGATCAATGCTATCCAGGACCTACAATGATCAATGTTATCGAGGATCTACAATGATCAATGTTATCCAGGAGCTACAATGATCAATGTTATCGAGGACCTACAATGATCAATGTTATCCAGGACCTACAAAGATCAATGTTATCGAGGACTTACAATGATCAATGTTATCCAGGACCTACAATGATAAATGTTATCGAGGACCTACAATGATTACTGTTATCGTCTGTTTTCACGAATTTGCTATTGGTGCTTTATGATCATATTCATATTAAAAAAGACATTTTCAGAACCAACATCTTCCTGAAATAAAGCATCACAAGGTGCAAGTATATTTTGACTGGAGTACATGTGCAGGCCCATGAAGGTATCGGTCGCGTTAGACATGCCTCGCTCTGCAAGCCGGAGAAACACAGCACCACGCCAGCTCGGAATTATGACGGAAATGTCTCCGGTTGACAGAAATAAAGTATAAAAGACCAATGGCTACGAATTTGTTTTAAAAAGCCAATCGAATAGAAAGCGTCTAGCCACAACACTCTGCCTCACCTGGGTAGTTGTCCACTCGGCCAAGGTCATATCCACCATTGCTGTCATCTATACTCATTCACGAAATCAGTTTCCCAAAGAAACAGCTGATTCTTCGGTTTTATAGTCTGGACCTATAGGGTGATTTGCCGGGATTTCAGGGCTTAGATCAGTTGTCATGACAACCCTGATTTACCTACGAGTGTGGCTTCAAGTCTCACGAGAAGGACAATGGAGATATGGTCTCAATCCTCACCCCGCATATTCCTACAGGGGGTAGGCGGGATGCAGCAGAGGAGACAAGGTTTCAGTCATAAGCTGCTTATTGCTTCATGAATGAAATTATTTACTTTGAAAGGCTGATTTCCAATAAAAACAAGACGAATGACTAAATGCGAAGTTGAATAAAAACAACTGTTGGCAGTTAAGGATGCATTAGATTAACTAACAATGACACACGGGAAGTGTGTCCGGCGACTGGACGAATATCGATTCCCATGGAAGGATGGTACATATATACATAGGGCAACTGCATACAGACGGAACAAGGCTTATCTTTTGGATATCAGCTATTGTCACGCAATTCTTGCCACCTTGTTTAAATACAAGGTCCTTATTACAGTGAGTTGAGTCGTATGCCGCTCATAACCCTGTTGAACTTGATTTGCCCCGACAGATGCTGCAGATATGTGAAAGCATTGCATTACAAGCGAATATAGACACGCCGTCCGCGAGGACCTGAACACTATGCACTGCTTTGACATAAGGCGATTCCGTCAACAGTGGCCGACGGTTCGGGAATGAGCTGTCATCAATCCACGTGGATCTGCCGTGCTCAATGCCACAACGGTTGGACCGTTCACACACAATAAATAACATACACACAGGCAGACAGGCGCAGACATATGCACATACATTACGCACACGCAGACAGGCGCAGACATATGCACATACATTACGCGCACGCAGACACATACGCAGACACACACAGACACATCTTTTGAGATGAGTGGGTTAGGTTTCATGTCAACTTTCTAATCGAAAGAGGATTTTATAACTCAGTCTGCCGTGTATCAGCTGTCAAGTGGTGAATGGATGTGATTGTATTGTATCATTGCCTGTTAAACCGACTGACACCATTACATGCTAGATGCACTTTCACAATGAATGCATGAACACATGGCAGTTGACTGATAAATGAACAACGCCCGAGCTGAAGTCGCACTTAAAACAACGCTCTGATAAACCAAGGATCAAACTCGGGAGGTAAACTCGAAATCACCGGATCCTGGTACTCGCAATTTACACGTCGAACTCGGTGCCTGAAACAACTGAGTGAGCAGTGCCCTGAGTTACTTGGTTGACACATGTCATCGTATCTCATTTGCGCAGATCGATGTTCATGATGTTGATCACTGGATTGTCTTTCCAGACTCGAGTATTTACAGACCGCCTCCATGTAGCTAGAATATTGCTGAATGTCGCGTTAAACAACCAACCAACCAACCTATGCTTACCGCCATATACTTGAAATGAGTGATCTGTTTGTCAGACAAAAGAATGTTATAAGGGTCCACAGTTTCACCTTAAATACGAAGAGGAAGCTAAACATATTACCTCGACATAGTGTGAGCATTCGGTAACCTTTTGTCTCCCACATATTTAATCTACTCGCAGAATCGCTGGCTATACATAGGACTGAGTAAATCTACGGAAGTAGGTTGACAGTTGGGGCTGTGCCCGGGTTGTCTCACGTTAATGTAGAGGCAACGTCGGCATATTCGGACATGACGCAACTCTGCATCACATTCGTGGGTAGACAGACGGAATTCGGCAAACCAACCTTGCATCTGAATGAGTTCCTTAGACTAACGCTTAGTCTGTGAATTATATACTCATGCCAATAATGGTTTGTCACCCCTTCAATTGTAGGATATGATGTCTTACTTTAAAGGGATACCTTACGACAGCAAAACTCAATGAAAACAACAAGAAAAACAGAAGAGGACGAATTTACGATACATGGCAACTCGATACTATACTCTTTAAAAAAGTACCGCCGCAATATAGCTGGAATATTGCTGAGTGCGGCGTAAAACTAAACTCACTCACTCACTCATTCCCTTAAAAATGTAGGGTAACTTCATATTTCGATTACGATTTTTAAAAAATGGGAGATATATCGGAGTCAATCAATGTTGATATGATAATAATGAATGTTTTGAGAGTGCATCACCACTTGCACTTCCTAATGACCATAGCTGTTTGTCAAAATCGGGTCTAAACCTTTGTACAGTAAACTAATCGCTCTTGAAAGATGATTGGTGTATGGCGTGAAATTTGCATGTGTACGATTTACATTGTCAACCAAAAGAAAAAACGCCTAGAAACAAACACTAACAACTGTGTGATGCAAGATGATTGTCAAAATAATGGTTTACAGATTTATCGACCTTGTTGGAAACCGTCAAAATCAAGAATGACACCCCATGCACGTGTATGGGGCTACTGCGTTGTGCACGTGCGTCCCATGCGTTGTGTTCAGGGATGGTGATAAAAAGAAATGGTGGTGCGTTCATAGGATGCCTGTCTTTGAAAGTTTGTTAACGCTTCTACTTCCTATCCAAATGGAAAGTTGAGGTTCCCCTACTTTTCTAAAGAGCATATAATACTGTACTGCGGGGACCACAATGTGATGTACAAGCACATGTTTGATTTTAAAAATTCTCTGACACCACTGGATTACATTTTAGATCGTTGTTTGAATACTTGACGAGTACGGAAAAAAATACAAATGCTCGAAAAGTTATATTTCAGTCACACCGCATATCGCTGATAGTTTGAATTTGACACCCCGAGCTTCTGAGCTCACTTTGTCCTGCACCACATATGAACGTATATGTTAAGGCGAACAAGCTAGTAAGTACATAGGTATGATCAAAGTTCCCAGTAACTTGTCATTTTGCATGTTGTACTGTATATAACCGATATGTTCTACCAGTATTGTATATAACCGATATATTGTATAGGGCTGCGCAATATAACCGGTTTACCGGTATATACCGGTTCAGACATGAAAACGATACGTATTGCGATACGTTGATCGAAAACTGGTATTTTGACATGCATTCGGAAAACTTGGTAAAACTCGAAAATCTTCGGATATTTCCGTTTTTTACACCGGAAGCCATGCGTGTGTTGTAAAATGGTGACCCCCAACAACGAACAATTTATTGTGGTGCCAAATACTAGGGCAAAGGCATCGGTAAGGCATCATTTTGGGTTGAAAAAGTTCACGGTAGATGGAACTATTGGTAAGAGTAACGCGGTATGTAAAATTTGCAATGGTAAAGTAGTTTTTATTAAGCTTAATCGGGGAAAGAGATTTTGTTGTGTTTTGCTTTATAAATCAAGCATTAACGTCCTGCAATATATTGCAATACATATCGCAATACATGCTTTCGCATCGCAATATATCGCAATATGAAAAAATTCTTTGCAATACCCAACCCTAATATTGTACCAGTAGTGTATATAGCCGATATATTGTACCAGTTCTGTATATAGCCGATATAGTGTACCAGCACTGTATATAGCCGATATATTGTACCAGCAGTGTATATAGCCGATATATTGTACCAGTACTGTATGTAGCCGATATAGTGTACCAGCACTGTATATAGCCGATATATTGTACCAGTAGTGTATATAGCCGATATATTGTACCAGTATTGTATAAACCGATATATTGTACCAGTAGTGTATATAGCCGATATATTGTACCAGTAGTGTATGTAACCGATATACTGTACCAGTATTGTATGTAACCGATATAGTGTACCAGTAGTGTATATAGCCGATATATTGTACCAGTATTGTATGTAACCGATAGAGTACCAGTACTGTATATAGCCGATATAATGTACCAGTATGTAGCCGATATATTGTACCAGTAGTGTATATAGCCGATATATTGTACCAGTATTGTATGTAACCGATATAGTGTACCAGCGGTGTATATAGCCGATATATTGTACCAGTATTGTATGTAACCGATAGAGTACCAGTACTGTATATAGCCGATATAATTGTATGTAACCGATATAGTGTACCAGCAGTGTATATAGCCGATATATTGTACCAGTATTGTATGTAACCGATAGAGTACCAGTACTGTATATAAGCCGATATAATGTACCAGTAGTGTATATAGCCGATATATTGTACCAGTACTGTATATAGCCGATATATTGTACCAGCACTGTATATAGCCGATATATTGTACCAGTACTGTATATAGCCGATATATTGTACCAGTACTGTATATAGCCGATATAATGTACCAGTAGTGTATATAGCCGATATATTGTACCAGTACTGTATATAGCTGATATATTGCCAGCATATGTATGTAACCGATATAGTGTACTGTATATAGCCGATATATTGTACCAGCACTGTATATAGCCGATATATTGTACCAGCATTGTATATAACCGATATATTGTACCAGTACCAGTGTATGTATAGCCGATATATTGTACCAGCAGTGTATATAGCCGATATATTGTACCAGTATTGTATGTAACCGATAGAGTACCAGTAATGTATATAGCCGATATAATGTACCAGTAGTGTATAAGCCGATATATTGTACCAGTATTGTATATAACCGATATATTGTACCAGTACTGTATATAACCGATATATTGTACCAGTATTGTATAGAACCGATATATTGTACCAGTAGTGTATATAGCCGATATATTGTACCAGTATTGTATAGAACCGATATAGTGTACCAGTATTGTATAGAACCGATATAGTGTACCAGTAATGTATAAAACCGATATATTGTACCAGTACTGTATAGAACCGATATATTGTACCAGTATTGTATATAACCGATATAGTGTACCAGTAGTTTATAGAACCGATATATTGTACCAGTATTGTATAGAACCGATATAGTGTACCAGTATTGTATAGAACCGATATAGTGTACCGGTACTTTATAAAACCGATATATTGTACCAGTATTGTATAGAACCGATATATTGTACCAGTAGTATATATAGCCGATATAGTGTACCAGTGTTGTATAGAACCGATATATTGTACCAGTAGTTTATATAACCGATATATTGTACCAGTAGTTTATATAACCGATATAGTGTACCAGTGTTGTATAGAACCGATATATTGTACCAGTAGTTTATATAACCGATATAGTGTACCAGTGTTGTATAGAACCGATGTATTGTACCAGTATTTTATAGAACCGATATATTGTACCAGTAGTTTATATAACCGATATATTGTACCAGTGTTGTATAGAACCGATATATTGTACCAGTAGTTTATATAACCGATATAGTGTACCAGTGTTGTATAGAACCGATATAGTGTACCAGTGTTGTATAGAACCGATATATTGAACCAGTAGTTTATATAACCGACTATAGTGTACCAGTGACTACTAGAGACGTATGTTGAACAGATATCCATTAGTGTACCAGTAGTTTATATAACCGATATAGTGTACCAGTATTGTATAGAACCGACAGATATATGTGTCCATTAGTGTACCAGTAGTTTATATAACCGATATACAAAACCAGTGTTGTATAGAACCGATATATAGTACCAGTAGTTTATATAACCGATATAGTGTACCAGTGTTGTATAGAACCGATATAGTTTATATTGTACTCAGTAGTTTATATAACCGATATATTGTACCAGTGTTGTATAGAACCGATATATTGTACCAGTAGTTTATATAACCGATATAGTGTACCAGTAGTTTATATAACCGATATAGTGTACCAGTGTTGTATAGAACCGATATATTGTACCGATATATTGTAGGTTTTATATAACCGATATAGTGTACCAGTGTTGTATGGAACCGATATATTGTACCTGTAGTTTATATAACCGATATATTGTACCAGTAGTTTATATATTGTATATAACCGATAGTGTACCAGTGTTGTATAGAACCGATATATTGTACCAGTAGTTTATATAACCGATATATTGTACCAGTATTGTATAGAACCGATATATTGTACCAGTAGTTTATATAGCCGATATAGTGTATCAGTGTTGTATAGAACCGATATATTGTACCAGTAGTTTATATAACCGATATAGTGTACCAGTATTATATAGAGCCGATATATTATACCAGTGTTGTATAGAACCGATATATTGTACCGGTTGATTATATAACCGATATAGTGTACCAGTATTGTATAGAACCGATATATTGTACCAGTGTTGTATAGAACCGATATATTGTACCAGCTGCAGTAGTTTATATAACCGATATAGTGTACCAGTATTGTATAGAACCGATATATTGTACCAGTATTTTATATAACCGATATAGTGTACCAGTGTTGTATAGAACCGATAAAGTGTACCAGTGTTGTATAGAACCGATATATTGTACCAGTAGTTTATATAGCCAACACTACACAAAACCACCTGACTACTAGAGAGACGTCTGTTGTCGACAGATATATGTCTCCATTAGTGAACCAGTAGTTTATATAGCCAACACTACACAAAACCACCTGGCCACTAGAGAGACGTCTGTTGTCGACAGATATATGTCTCCATTAGTGTACCAGTAGTTTATATTGCCAACACTACACAAAACCACCTGACCACTAGAGAGACGTCTGTTGTCGACAGATATATGTCTCCATTAGTGAACCAGTAGTTTATATAGCCAACACTACACAAAACCACCTGACCACTAGAGAGACGTCTGTTGTCGACAGATATATGTCTCCATTAGTGAACCAGTAGTTTATATAGCCAACACTACACAAAACCACCTGACTACTAGAGAGACGTCTGTTGTCGACAGATATATGTCTCCATTAGTGAACCAGTAGAGCCAACACTACACAAAACCACGTCTGTTGTTGTCGACAGATATATGTCTCCATTAGTGGACCAGTAGTTTATATAGCCAACACTACACAAAACCACCTGACCACAAAATGTCTCCACCAGTGATTGCCAACACTACACAAAACCACCTGAGAGACGTCTGTTGTCGACAGATATATGTCTCCATTAGTGTACCAGTAGTTTATATAGCCAACACTACACAAAACCACCTGACTACTAGAGAGACGTCTGTTGTCGACAGATATATGTCTCCATTAGTGAACCAGTAGTTTATATAGCCAACACTCACAAAACCACCTGACCACTAGAGAGACGTCTGTTGTCGACAGATATATGTCTCCATTAGTGAACCAGTAGTTTATATAGCCAACACTACACAAAACCACCTGACCACTAGAGAGACGTCTGTTGTCGACAGATATATGTCTCCATTACCGTAAGTCTGGTGGTGAAAGGGTTAACAGTTTTGCAAGTTTTCCATCTGGCAAAGTAAGCCTTGCATGATTTACAGTTCAAGTCAATAAATCCCAGCTCACATCGCCACCTTTATGACCTGAAATGAAAGGAATCTCCATCGCAGCTACAACGCAGGGAGCTGAGTACAAAACTGTCAACTTGAAAAGCACGAAATGTTACTCGCCCGGACCGCCAGCTTTCCGGACCGCCAGCTTTATGAATTATTTCGAAGAAAGATTCGTTTCACAAAAGCCTTTTGAGGATATCAGCATTTAAAATTTAAGCTCATACCAAGCAAACAAATAAAATGTAAATACCTGTAAACAATATCAAACTAGTAAATGTACATATTCAATTGTTTCGTTATATACATGAATTAATCTAAGTAACGAAAATGTTATGTCTCCATGTCTATTACTCTCTAGCTGTATCAGAACACAAGGCAGACGTATACGTTTCATGTTGTATACTAGTATATAATATTATTAGAAGGGTCTTGTCTGGAGTCAGGAAAGTCGATCATACCATTTTCCAAGACATGGCTTCTGCCTACCGACAACCTTAGGCACTTTGAGTCGAGGCGAGCCGAGAACAAAGGACACAAGTCAACATACGTGATAAGTTATCGTTCTTCCGTCACCGACATCCGGTGTGACACCGGGTGCAAGGCACCTAACCTCAATCGATGTTGGTCTCCCAAGACACATGTCACATGACCTCGATATGGACCACCTGCGAGAAGTCTTAGGATTCCGGTCAAACTCCCTTAATTCATTACGGTCAGTCGACAAGGCGCGCTGGCTCACACATACTGTTAAGTGGACGCTTCCCCGCTGACGTCGTTCCGTCAGTATTACTTGGTATAGGTACTGTTTGCTGACTAGATGAGGGGTATCTGAGTTTGAACTGGTCCACAGCAGCTCATGTTGGCCTTACGAGGCAACTCATAAGGTCAGGTTCCATGACGCCACTATAGCATGGATCGGTGGTCACAATGACAGTCACTAGATTGCAACGTAAGCGACGTCACGATGCATGTCAGTTGTCATCGCCTCGTACGGCCTCCTACAGTAAACTACTCCGTTGCATCCCGTTTCTTGGTTTGCAGTTGCTTCACGCAGCTAACATCACTGGTGGAAACATCACGTTTATGTTTTACGACGGTTAAAATGTGTCAATTCGACTCACACGTTTTCAGCGACACGGTAACGTTCGCAATGTTTACATTCCCACAATGCAATCGTGGAATGTCGCTTGACTACTCAGCTTCTTCTGGATGTCGCTTGACTACTCAGCTTCTTCTAGATCTAAACTTACGTTGGTAGTAGAAATGCGACGTTCATATTGCCCCATATGGTTTACGTTAATGACAGATGTAATTAAAATAATTCAGAGAAGATATTTAATCCGAACGTAAACCGTCATCAAATTGTTATCATTTGTTTTTTTCTGGTAACGTTCGTCTTAACGTAGGGGGACAGACACATCAATAGAACAGCGCGCTAGTTAGCCCTGTGCGAGGATTCTTAATTTAGGTCACCGACACCGTCATTTGTTTTCTGCCTTAAATTACATGTAATTGTAATTATCCTTAGAAAGTATTAAATTTAGAATCTTAGAAAAGAACTACAGTTCGCTCTACCACCATGTATAGTGTAATAAAGCACACTTTCGCCCTGAACTATTATAACGTTAAAGCACGCGTGGTAGAGCACACTTTCGCCCTGAACTATTATAACGTTAAAGCACTCGGACGCTTGCGTTTAAGCAATACAGTTCGCTCTACCACCATGTATAGTGTAATAAAGCACACTTTCGCCCTGAACTATTATAACGTTAAAGCACGAGGACGCAAGAGTGCTTTAACGTTATAATAGTTCAGGGCGAAAGTGTGCTTTATTACACTATACATGGTGGTAGAGCGAACTGTATTGCTTAAACAACGTATACCTAATACTCCGTACACATTGTATACTATTACAACGTATACCTAATGCTACGTATATACTCTTCTACTGTTAAGGTTGTACTATACACACATGAAAAGGTATCGCAACAATTATGATTTTTAATCTCGATATAGCCATTTTGATTTATAAACAAACTATGTTTGTTTGCATAACTATTTTGACCCTTCGTGCGCACCATACATTGATCTTAGATATGCACGCGCTACGATCAAAGGCTAACGTCAATTGCAATACGTGTACCCGTCGTTGCAGTAAACTGTTCTTACAGCTCGATAACTTGGAACATCAATTTATTTCATTGTTGATAAGCAAATATGGGACCTCCTTCATTGACAACTGCTCAAAGACACCAAGTTATTGGTATGTGGAATGGTTACATGACACTGAGGACTATTGCAAGGGATGTTGGTTGTCATTCCTCGACTATCAGCCGACTGGCCAGAGACCATCAGCTAACAAATGACGTAAAGGCCCGTCAGCGTCCAGGTGGACAACGGGTGACAACTCCGAGGGAAGACACAGCCCTTGTCAGAATCACAAGACTTCATCCGCTCATGTCAAGAATGGCGTGTTAAAACAGACTGACTTCCACACCGTCTTTGGTCCACAGAACTGGTCCTACAGAAATAGTCCGGTCCACTGGTCGGACGAAAGTCGATTCCTTTTGCTGACTGATGGCCGAGCTCGGCTAAACACTGGCGTTGGCTACTGGTTGTGTGCCACAATCAGCAGCACATCACTGAGATCCTGAACACGGTGGTTGTTCCATCATTCCGATGACCGTCCGTGCAGGAGCTGGGATCCTGAACACGGTGGTTGTTCCATCATTCCGATGACCGTCCGTGCAGGAGCTGGGATCCTGAACACGGTGGTTGTTCCATCATTCCGATGACCGTCCGTGCAGGAGCTGGGATCCTGAACACGGTGGTTGTTCCATCATTCCGATGACCGTCCGTGCAGGAGCTGGGATCCTGAACACGGTGGTTGTTCCATCATTCCGATGACCGTCCGTGCAGGATCCTGAACACTGTTCCATCATTCCGGATCCTGAACACGGTGGTTGTTCCATCATTCCGATGACCGTCCGTGCAGGAGCTGGGATCCTGAACACGGTGGTTGTTCCATCATTCCGATGACCGTCCGTGCAGGAGCTGAGATCCTGAACACGGTGGTTGTTCCATCATTCCGATGACCGTCCGTGCAGGAGCTGGGATCCTGAACACGGTGGTTGTTCCATCATTCCGATGACCGTCCGTGCAGGAGCTGGGTTCCTGAACACAAGGTCAGGCTTCATGGACGACAATGCTAGGCCACATCGTGCAACAGAAGCCTTGCTGATGTCTTACTCTCTGTTACTTACAGTCTCTTTTGACTCTTTCTCTGTTATTTACTCTCTCTCTTCTCTCTGTTACTCTATACATCTCTCTCTCTCGTTATACTATATATTTATCAAACATATACTCTCCCAAAAAAGAAACGCATATAGGAATTTCAACTGTATTTTTATGTTTATTTTGAAACATCTTGTAGGCTTTATGAGTCAATGAAATATAGCGAAATTGCACACTGGGAATGCAGACTTATCCGTCTTTGGCACCAACTCGAGGAAAGTCAGTTTGAGTGTCACATGGAGACGTGTGGTGGCGCTGAAGTCAATACCTCGTGTGACCACCGTGGGCATCCAGAACTGCACAGCATCGCCTCGGCATCGAACGAATAAGTCTCAGAATCTCGTGTTGCCCAATCGCAGCCCACTCTGCCTGTAGTGCCTGTGCGAGTTGCTGAAGTGTCTGGGGCTGAGGGTTACGGCGTCGCACCCGTCTGTCCAGGGCATCCCACAGATGTTCGATCGGGTTTAAGTCCGGTGATCTTGAGGGCCAGGGGAGCACATTGATGTTGTGGTTCTGGAGGAAGTCTCTAGTGTGACGTGCTGTGTGGGGCCTGGCATTGTCCTGTTGAAACAACTCCCTCTGGCGATCAATGATTGGAAGGAGGTGTGGGCGTAGGATTTCGTCACAGTACCGTTGAGCTGTCAGGTTGCCCTGGATCATCACCAAATCACTTCTCCTACGGCAGGTGATCGCTCCCCACATCATAACACTTTCCCGGCCGAATCTGTCCACCTCGGGAACCCAAGCGTCGGCGAAACGTTCACGTCGACGTCTGTACACCCGCATTCTTCCATCGCGTCGTTCCAATAGAAATCGTGATTCATCACTGAACCAGATTCTACGCCAGTTCGGTAGGTTCGAGGCCTGAACGTTGGTGCACCATTGAACTCGATGTCGACGATGTTGATGTCGAAGCACAGGGCCAAAATAAGGTCTTCTGGCACGTAAACCAGCCTCTCTCAACCTGTTCCTGACGGTCTGTGCAGAAAGCCTCCTCAATCCGGGTATTTGTCGAGCGGTACTGGTCGCCGTAGCTGTTCGATGACGCAGGTGATGTACCCGGATGTAGCGATCCTGCGCCGCAGTGGTCGCTCGAGGTCGCCCACTGCGAGGGGCATCTGCTACCGCATTCTGCCGGCGATATCTCTCCCAGACCCGTGAAATGGTGCTTTGGTGAACATTCATGCGTCGGGCAACTGCACGTTGAGACTGGCCAGCTTCAAGCAAACCAATGGCGATATGACGGTTGGCTTCACTTAGACGTGGCATTTTGCGTTCGTCAACAATATTCCAAATACAGTTATTAATCGACAGACAGCGATCAACCTTTTATACCCATCATTGAGACTATCTGATCCCCAACTTTCACGTGCATTGCATGTGAATTGTGTAGTCTTTGACACTACTCGCCGAAATTGAAAATCATGCTGTTAAATACGGGTATTTTACGGATGGTGCGTTTTGTTGTGATGTTTCAAAACATAAAATCCATAGGACTCATAAACAGAGCAAAACCTTTTGTAAAATAAATCACGTTTTAATTCATTGCTACGTGAAATTGCTATTTTCATGATGCGTTTCGTTTTTGGGAGAGTATATTTTCTCAACATAATATGAAAGCTTGGAAGCAGAAGTAATGTCCTGACTGCGTTTGAATAACTTGTGGACGCCCTGGTGCATTGTTACATTGTGTTGCTTAGTCATAATGTCTTCCTTTACATGTTCTCAAACTAGCTGTAAATATAACCTGCGATAATCTAGTCATTGTGCTTTTACCTGGCCTATAGGATTTTATACAGGCCTTCTTACTAATGCTACATTTGTCTCGTCACGATATGGCTGAAATATTGCTTGACGTTACTTTTTCACTGAAATCAAAACACCATGAAACGTGTCTTGATCACAGAAAGCGGGTTACATGGAGATATGTGTCCATGTTACAAGCAGCATAGACCCTGAAGAACCGGGTTAGGTTACAATTAGTCTTCAGCAACCCATGCTTGTCGTAAGAGGCGACTAATGGGATCGGATGGTCAGGCTCGCTGACTTGGCTGACACATGTCATTGTATCCCAGTTGCGTAGATCGATGCTCATGCTGTTGATCACTGAATTGTCTGGTCCAGACTTGATTATTTACAGACCGCAGCCATATAGCTGGAATATTGCTGAGTGTGGCGTAAAACAACAACAAACCAACAAACCAGCCTACAAGCAGTGTAGCCTACAGATGATCAGTGCGGTCATGTCATGAACACATGTAAACGAAACTGGCCTTACTGGGTCTCTTTCGAGAGAGACTTTTAGAGATCATTAACATAGATAGGGTCAGTATCACGCGATCACTCACTGTGTTACAACAGAAGAGAGCGTTGACCCCGCGAATCATTCGGACAACCACGTCAGTTTCCGTGAATCTTCGAGGGGAGGCATCTCGGCCCTCAAGCAATAACCTCTAATCTGGGATGAGATGCATAAGTGGGGCGTTGTATACACTACATGGTTTGTTGACGGTTGGTGTCATCAACCGTGACGGCTTCTCATTGGCTCGCCGTCCTTCCGCATCGTTCACATACGTCTTCATCCACGGTTATAAAGAGTCTCACAGTGTATATCTATATACACATCTCTGTACTGGCATTTCGTCACGTACAGATCACACCCTGTTTTTAAATGAATATGCAGCTCTACGGCTAAGTCAGTGTAGACGACTGCTTATATATTTACAAAATGAATTGATGATTTGAACACGTATTTGTGACGCGAAATATGTACTACGACCAAAAGTATGTCACGACTAGGAGTTTATCACGACCGGAAGTGTATGACGACCAAACGTTTCTTATCTACAGAAGTATATTACCACCGAAAGTGTATATAGACCAGAAGTATTTTCCGACCGTTTTTGCATTACGACATGAAGTATATTACATTATAACGTCATTATAATTACAACTCTTGTATATCACAATCAGAAGTGTACTAAATATCACAGCCAGAAGAGTATTACAACCACTTTTATACCACAACCATGCGTATTTCACAACCAGAAATGTCTTACAACTGGAAATGTGTTACGAGCAGAAGCATTCGCGACCGGAACATGATACGACCCACAGGCAAACTGTAGCGCAAATAGGGTCAAAATAAAATATCGACACCATCAACAGTAGACACCCATTTCCTCACAGTGTTGTTTAGAATTAACTCCCCTGTTCCTTCACTCCGTTGAACCGGAAGCTGGCAGGTGTAATGGAGGCGAAGAACGATTTGATAAGTTGGCTCGCATAAAGGAAGACTGGTAATTTTTCTCTCTGTTGCGCAACCCTATTCGCGCTACAGTTTACCTGTGTACGATCAGAAGCGTAGCACAATCAGTACTATATAATGACAGTACTATATTGCCTGAGTATATTACAACCAGAAGTGTACGACCAGTGTATAACGACCATAAAAGTATTTCGACCACAAACTATTACGCCCAGAAGTGCATTACTACACCAGGTACTTTAAGACCAGACGTGGGAAAGTGTATAATGACCAGGGTCACGATCCACAAAACGTCCGTAGCGCTGGGACATTCGTAAGTCTGTGATAAACTATAGAGTTACGACAGGTCGTAACGTTACGAACGCTTTGTGGATTATTTATGAAACTCGTAAATGGTATTTATATCGTCACTCGTTTCATTAATATGGTATCACACAGGACATCCTTAGTATTTTATTTATTACTCGCCCAACATTAGCAAAATAATGTCGCAGAATTCAGCTTACAGAACGAGTGCATTGCTCCGTCATAAAAGGGGTCACGCGTATGAATACATTCCATTTATGACTGTCAACATTAGCCTATTTAATTTGATTTGACTCGTGAATGGTATTGGTCTCTAACTCGCTTTCGCTCGTCAGATTCACTCGTTTCATAAATATGGTATTACTTTTCAATTTCGGCCCTTTTGTCCTTTGGCCCTTTTGACCTGTTCCCGTATTAAACGGGACACCATTTAGTATTCTCTATATATCTTCCCGTACAAACACGTTTGGTAGAAAGATGGAAACTTTTGTAAAATTAATACATAGAGGCAAACCTTTCATTTACGTTTAAACTACTAACAGAGGTTACAGAACACAAATCGTCACTGCCTATAGGCCTATGTCTTCACTGTCACTGTCCGTATTTCAGAATCGTAAAGAAAGACAAGTCAGTCGGACAAAAGTGAAATGTATAGTGTTAAATCTGGACACCCGTATACAAGTTACACTGATTAGGTACCAAATTAGGTATCGTAACAAATACTATGTACGTTTCCACATGGTGTAGGTATACATATGAAACAGACCCGATATTTGTTCAGTTTGATGCTCATTTCATAAAGGTTCATTCGCCCATGAACTTTAACAAAATGAATTCAGTTATTGTTCAAATCCTAAGCTGAACGTCTGAAATTCACCTGGGTGTCCGCTATCGCTGTAACGGCCATTCATGCGGGTTTAGTCAGATGGGCCGATATTATTAGGGAAATATTGACACACTACACACACTTTAGGTATTCTCCGACTGAACTATGGCTGACCGAATTCTGCAGTGTGCGTCAAAGGCGTTGTATAATATTTCGTATCCGGATTTGGTTTTACCTGTTTGGAATATTTGCCCCTGTAAATGTCGGTTAAATTCTCCCCGTTATACGACAATTGGGTCAGTATTGATAAGCATGCAGTGGCACCAGTCAAGGTCATTACTCACGGGCTCACGCCAGATCAGTCGTCAATGGGTTATCTACAAACTACGTCAACCTGACCCCCATTCTGTCATTGATACATGGCACATGACCACGTGACTTAGGATGACTCTCAGTGAGGGTCCACAGCATGGGTAGGGCTTGGTTTGTGCTGGGCGACATGGGTGGTCGAATCAGGTTGTAACAGCTCCATGTTTGTTGTCAAACATACACAGATCACTGCTTAGAACGTTGAATGATTTGAAGTTTTACATGCGTTTTTGTGTAATCTGTTGTAACTTAGATGTACATGTAGGAAAACGGTTGGGTAGCACAGTGGTTAAAGCGTTTGCTCGTCACTCCGGAGGCCTGGTTCAAGTTACAAGTGTGGTACAACGTGTGCAGCTCAAATCTGGTAAATCTGTAATGTGCCTGGAACATTGCTAAAGACAGTGCCAAATCACATTCTCACTACAGGCAGGGCAAGGGCTACAGACCACATTCTCCCAAGTCTCAGCACTGCACCGTGCATGTGGGGTTCACCCAGGGGCGGATACAGCTTTTTGAGAAAGGGGGGTGCACACTTCATTTTCACCCGAGTTTGAATGGTCATTAAACAAACTTTCAGCACAAAAGGGGTGGTGCGCACCCCTGCACCCCCACCTCTGGATCCGCCTATGGGTTCACCACAGTGGAAAAAACGCAGTCATAACATTAGAATACTGTGCCAAGCGGCGTTAAAAGAAACTCACTCACTCATAGATACAGTATAAAATCAGTTACACATGTATCACCTATGTAGTATCGTCAGTCGTTCACTGATACGTCATCTAAATTACGAGTTTCCTTAACCATCGCATGGAATGAGTTGGAGTTTAGTTTTACGCCGCTTTGGCAATATTCCAGCAATACGACGGCGGGGGACACCAGAAATAGGCTTCTCATATTGTACCCATGTGGGGAATCGAATCCGGCCCTTCGGCGTGACGAGCGAACGCTTTAACCACTAGGCCACATCACCGCCCCCAAATAATCGCACAGAGGATAAGACATGGCATGTCTGTATTCATGTGTGTGTGGGTTTCTGTTTCTCAGATCAATATTTCATTTCCACTGTCATGTATTAGATACTGCCCGATGTCGAGTTGGTTGTCCAAGACGCCAGTTAGTGCCGGTGTGATCACCGCTGTAACGTGAAGCCCCACACTGCACATCCATGGAGTAATTATTTATGTCATCTGACACAAACATGGGCCAGTTCTCCACACGCGATCGGCGTCCTCTTTCGTACGAGATAATGGATGTCCTCCTTTCAACGTTCATTCATAAGACTAAGGTCATTGAATGCTGGTTTGTTGACCAAAGGAGACTGGGATCCTGTCTCCTGATACGCATCATGGGTAGCGGTAAGTTGTGTGCCGCATGTAGCAGTGATGCAGCAGTATGACAATGATGAATACCACCGGATAACCTTGACCACATTGACCGCCTTGACCACTTCATCATAACTATGATTGACTTTTAATACCAGCTTAAGTCTTAGTGTAAGTCTCATTCGAATGGATACAGTGACATTCGATCCAAAACGAGAATCTGGCCATCTGTGCAGGAGGAGCGAGAGGTTATCTGCCGTCCGCCTAAATCCCACATTTCCATCCCTCCATCCATCATCACCCACTCCTCCATCCATCACCCATCCATCCATCATCCATCCATCCATCCATCCATCTATCACCCACCATCCATCCGCCCATCTCCAGTGGTCTTTGACTACAGCAAGGGTCTGATAAGGTATATTTGTGTAACAGGCACTAATATATTGATATGACGCATGAGTACACAGTCTTTGACTAGTGCTTTGTATGACTGGCGAGGTTAATTTGGTTAAACCCAATAGTTGAGGAGATTAATGTATACGTTCTGAACAGCCTTTGGCTTCCGATAGGGTAAATCTACATGTTTGGATCGCTTCCAAACAACATGCGTCTTTCATTATTTTGTCAAATTGCCAACGAAACTGAAAAAGAGGGTTTGAGTTTAGACCACTGAACTTGAATATTTATTATACTTACCAAAAGACTAGTTTTAGGATTCACTAAATATCTCTGCCATTTCTGCAGTGCTAACAATGATGGTCCATGGAGGTAGTAAGTTTGTTCACAGCGTCTTAATGGGAAGTTCAATATCACTTCCAGACACCATATCGGAAAATACGAACAATCAGGAGTCATTCATAATACACGTCTTCTCACATGCTTATTTCCTGGGGTTAGGACCCAAGTCAGCCGTACTGACAAATACTGTTTGTGGCCATTAAATGCCATTCAGTTGGATACAGTGGTGGGACACAGATATGTTGTTTTGTTTCGGATTGTTGTCATCTTCTGGCAATCAATCACGACGCCTGCCATTGTTCAATAGGTTCGACTCCTAATTTCAGTAAGACCACCACAGAAGCCAGTTTGAAAGTTTTTTATTTATTGCCATCACTGTAAGAAAGAAATATAGTGAAATTCGCAAATATATACTACAAACAAAAAATATGGGAACACCCTAACATTTGATAGTCGTATATAAACTGAAACGTGGTGAGGTCATTTATACACTAAGGTAAATGCAACTTTTTGTGTGCTTAGTGGGCACTTGAAACGACATGTTGGAACATGAAGTGAAGCAACTGATTCAATATTCGTTGAGTTTGATTGAAATAAAACATTGTTAAAAACAGCGAAAAACAAGGGTGCTGAAACACACCAGAACTATGTTTGATTCAAACGCCCAAACACAACAACCTAGTGCATGTGGAAGACAGACTTCCCATGCAGCTTGTGGCAACGTTTCATTTAAAAGAAGCTACAGGCAGTATTGAAGCCTCACATCTTCTTAACCATGCCACAGCGCAAACTGTTCAGCGTCCGCAACAGAAGCAGGACCATTGCATGGTTACAGGATGGTGAATCCATAAGAAGTGTTGCTCGCCGTCTTCAGGTGTCTCCCTCTGTCATTCACAGACTGAGGGACAGTTTCCAGACCACTGGTAGAGTACAGGACAGACGTCGCTCTGGAATACCCAGAAAAGCATCAAGGCCAGATGAACGATATGTTATGGACCAAGCCCTTCGGAACCGATTCACAGCTGCCTGTGACTTGCCTTATTTAAGGCTTTAGCACTGCAGAGAGGGTTTGGCAGTGGGGAAAATAATGTGGTTCAGGGACTGTGAGACAGACTACTTCTACGCTTGAAACCAAAGTTCTCGATTCTGAATTTGAAAACTGAAAACCAAAACATTCTTAAACGTCTGCTGGATGACCGAAATTGTATGGCAGTCCTCTTTCATGTGTTTATCCCATTTAAGCAAGAGATAAACGATGTTTGGGTTCAGTCGTGCAGCTCGTAACTGTCGTTCGGAATTTCTGGGTAAACCCTTTCGAGGTTGAATGATTAAGAAAAACATTCCGATTGCTTGGCAACGTTTGGATTGGTCGGACGAAACGTGACCCGAAGTGGGATGTTCTCAGATCTTTCTTTGGCGATGGTGGACGCACACCCACCACGCCAGGGACGCAGTCTCTTTCATCTGGAGACAGCACAGAGCCAATATCGTCCATATTGATAAATAAAGATAAGATGGATTCACTTTGATGCCCGCGGAAATGTGTTGGCTGATTGTATATTTGGTTGAATTGTGGGTCAATGCAGCGTGTTAGCATGGAGAATATTGCACTGTAATCTACGTTTATGGCGAACACTCCTATAACGAACTGACAGATGTTACGAACTGCTTTTTGGTCTCTGCCAATTCCTGTATACTTTAGTCGAAATGCGTATAAAAACCTACAGTTATAATGAACTAATATTTGTGGTCCCTTTGAGTTAGTTCTAATCACGATTTACTGTACTATATGCAAGCTGTTGCAAGCTGTGTACCACGTACTCTAACACAGGTAAGATTGGGCGCCTCAGTGGCTCGATAACTTGGCTGACTGTTTGTCAAAGACTAACGCTTAGTCCCTGAATATAAATAATATTGAGAGTAAATATTAAACCCATTTAAATTGAAAAGGAGCCCCAGTGAGTTGGGAGATTCAGGGGAAATCTAGACATGCTTCCACTATGTTCGTGATCATGCAATCATGATGAAATGGTGAGAGAACCAAACGGTCAAAGAGGCAAAGCTTAACAAAACTAGTTACATCAGGATTTGCAGATCTTCTTTGGTCTTTTCTGTGTTGATTTCAGCCTAAGTGTCATAGCAACTCAAATACTTTTAAAGCGGCAATAACATTATTCATACCATCATTTCATATTCAGCCTAAACAAAGACGAAGTGTTGTATTCCGCACTAGGGCGGAATCTGTAGAGGAAAATCTAGATGTCGTCCTTTCTAACGCAGTAGTAGTTCCGAGTTGACATGTGGAGAAACTCACCCGCGTATCTTGTGATATCAACCATGACAACACGAGTCGATAACAGTTAGAAACTATGACCCGTGCTGATATATTCAATATAAGCAGACACTCGGGTGATATTTGGACTAGTTATACTTAAAAACATTGTGACTGTGTTTAAGTTTGTTACTGTAATTACCGGTGTCATGGGCGGAAACCGTACAGCAAACCAGCTTCAGTGGCAATGCGATTAGCGATGTACATCATTGGATTGGGGCATCATGGTCCCCAATTACGTCACAATGACGTGCACAGCATTTTGTTGGGAATCTCCCGAGCGATATCTCCTTTGGAAGCCATTTGTGGATGATAAATACAGATTACTACACGGGTTTCTCTCATATATCATTTATCTTACATTGAGTAGTCAGGCGAGTAGCAAAGCATTTTTTTCGTGTAAGCCCGATAGGTTGCAAAGCTTTATATTTAGATAGTATTGAGTGTTTGCCCAAGCTTTTTTCAGCAACAATCATGTGTAAGCCCGGGCTATTTTTGATAATGGTAGCTACGCCCCTCGTTGTTTCAAAACGTATCTAACGAGCAAAATGATATGTCTGTGTAATGTGTTTCTTGGACACCATAACTCGCACCACTTTAGGGTGGAATAGATTCAAATAGGTTTCTACCACATCTGTGAATTATCAAGGCGATAACGATAATGTAAACTGAATAAGATCAAAGAAAATTAATTAACCACCGAAAAACGACGACGTTGCCACGTATATGGCGATGATTTTACTTATTGCCAGAATAAACTAATTGAGAGTGTGACGTCATTGTACTCGTTTGGTACAATTGCTGGGGCGAGTTGTGTCGCCGCTTCAACTGTCGTCATCGGAAGATTGTTTAGATATCTTTGTACATTGGGGATCTGTACTTGGGTAAAGGCTTACGTTCAATTTTCCTCCATAGACCGGAGCCAAAAAATATTGAGTGTCTATAATGAAGTGTAACCCGTGTTGTGAGCTTGAATGCAACATTGATGAGGTTACGTTCACTATCGAGGGGGGACTACTCTTCTTCGCCACAGTCTTCCTGTTTTCCCGGAACCCCAAGCCATTTGGGATGTTACTGATTTTACAGTGACGGGTGTTCTGAGGATGAAATGTGAGTTGATTGCAGACTTCATGTTACGAAGACTTGAAATTTGCATATTATGCGTCGGAGGGATTTTTAAGTAGTTACTCGTGTGTACCGTGCCTTTTGATGTGGGATATTGATTCGAAAGGACCGTGTTGCCAATTGCACTCATATCATGAACTCTTACAAACGTTTCATGTTGTACATTGTTTCACTGAGTGTGTGTTGGTTCTGATTGTCATGAGTGAATTTGTTAATATAGGAATAATCACATAGTAGCATGGGCTGAAAGTGGGTCTTTATCGAAAGTATCATCGTGCCTATCAGTGTAAAATGTCCCCATGGTCAGTTCAGCAATGAAACCACAACTCGATCTCACAATGGACAAGCACTGACATTATCGTGTCAGCTGCACGACAATACACGTTACTTGTCGCATCTCTCCAGTGAAAGTACAAATGTTGTACATTGTGTATGTTCCAAGGGAACCTAGTCGTTGTTTACACAGGTATCAATGATTGATCATAAGCCATTTGGAATTCATGACCAGAATCTAAAGTTGCAAACGATAAAGGGAATTAGAAAAAAACCCAACTAGACTCGCGTTGTTATATATATCTTCTGTTTTATTGCATAAACACCTGTTAACGTTACCATCACGAATATAACCGGTAGGTGTAAAGGTGTTTGACATGAGTAACTTATCAAGGAATTAGAAACGTAATCAGAAAACTAGTCCGTCGTAGTTTGACCTCAGGTCATCATCATGCTGTAGCCAATCACGGACTTGGAAATCGATCTCACACGTTTTCTTACATGGGTTTCTCACAGGTGAGTTTTCACCCTGCCAACAAATTGTGAAGATAAAGCCATACGGGAAGAGCAGACGATAATTGCGTGGTTCAGCTTCCATCATTTGAACACGTGAATCACGGGACTGGTCACCTGGCTGTTTGTGAGGCAGTCACTAGAGCGAGAATGATGAATGATGTCATAAGGGAACTCCCCACACACCTCAGAGCAAGTTTGAGTTACGGTCAGAGGACGTGTTTGTTGGCATGACTCTTTGTAAGATTGATTCTCCTTGAAAGGTTAAAATACGAAACCCAAGATTTATGTCTTTGCGTGGGATTGACGAACTGCTGATGCAGTGATAACAGTGTGTATGGATTTCAACTTCATTATCATCAAACTGGACTGCTTGGACTGAAAAATATAGTGAGTGAATGCGTTTAGTTCCGTTTTGAACAGGTTTGTGTTTCGGAGGAGGGTCCCACGGGATACGGGAATGAGACGTTTACCACTTTGTTAACCACTCTAGTTAGCGGGATTGTGTTGCTGACAAACCACCAAAAATAATACTCATTGCGAATATGGGATTCAAACCTATGATCAGAAGGGTCGTCTATGAAAGGGAGGTAACACTTTTGACCAATTGAAGCTTTAACTTGACTTCTTTGTTTGTTGTTGAATGTCGAATTCAGCAGTATTCCAGCTATATGGTGGTGGTCTCTAAATCATCGAGTCTGGACAAGACAATCCAGTGATCAAAATCGTTGGCATCGATCTGATATACGATGGCATGTGTCAACTAAGTCATGACTTCAGTGTTAGAATTTTATAAAAGCACGTCTTGCTAGCTCAATTCCACACCAGCATCAAGTTAATTCTTGCTTAAGATGAGAGAAATGTGTTGTGTGATAAAAGATGCCATGGTCAAGTATGACCAAGCTGGCGGTAGGTGCACGTGTTAGGTAAACATAACCAGAAGGACTTGACATCATGACACCTCCCAGATACCAACATACATATCTCTCACTTCACTGCACCCGGGAAGATCCGGGTTAGAACTGGTCCTCAGCAACACATGCTTGTCGTAAGAGGCTCGCTGACTTGGTTGACACATACCATCGTATCCCAATAGCGTAGATCGATGATCATGATGTTGATCACTGGATTGTCTGATCCAGACTTGATTATTTACAGACCGCCGCCATATGGCTAGAATGTTGCTGAGTGCGTCGTAAAGCTAAAGTCACCCACTTCATTGCCAACTGCATTGCCACACACACAACACACAAGGACACTGCACTCAATCACATACTCCGTCCGTCACAGTATTGTTGGCTGTGTTTCCCTGCCCCGACCGATCTATCTGCTCACTGGCACATATAAGGTTAACGTTTTTGTGACGCTCACCAAGATCTCATGTTAAGGCTGACACTTTGTTGAAGAGCGCCTGGCGTTCAATACGGTTCTACAACAGAGATTCGTCTTCAATATGATACAGCCGTGAAGACCCACCAGACCGTGGCTACTGAATGTACGGGATTAAGCAAGCAAGACGGGATTAACACAGATTCAAGCTTATCGCCAGTCGCAACAGGAATGTTCTATTATGTCCGTGGGGGTGTCAGGAGTGATGATGAAACCCCAAAGATGTCCACAGTCATGTGATGTAAGCACAGGCTACAATGTGAAAGAGCGGTAGTCACATACCACGAGCCTTTGGCTTGGCTTGACGGCTGGACCCACACTGATATTTAGTCCTAGTGCAGAAACAAATATCATATTTACAAATATAAACTATAAACTATAATCCAAAGAGACACCATCAAATTGATTAACTTCAGACACGGGGAAACATTTCTGCCAAATCATCGTAGACTTGACTAGAGTTGAATTCTTTTTTCAGTAAGTTTTGTCCAGTGTGCGGGTGACCGACAGAGCGGAAGGAGGCGGAGGAAAGGCTGCATTATAAATCTATCACTCGTGGCCTAACAATGACTTCCCTCGAATAATGGCTAAATGATCTTTCGCGTATATGGGCTCAACAATATGAAGGTTGTAAACATTCAACCGTTCATCCATATCAGCGGGGCATGAACGTTTCTAGAACTTCGTCCAGGTTGTAAACGTGACAATAAAGTGACAAGAAAGTCCTAATTGTGATTGTGACTGATGTGTATCATCATACATCAAACACATTGACTTGTGCAGGGCGAGCCTTGTCTAGCCTTCATTCCATTACTTACAGGTCACCGTGAAACAGCTGACCCCCACACACCCAGCTGGGCCAGCCTTGTCTAGCCTTCATTCCATTACTTACAGGTCACCGTGAAACAGCTGACCCCCAACACACCAGCTGGGCCAGCCTTGTCTAGCCTTCATTCCATTACTTACAGGTCACCGTGAAACAGCTGACCCCCACACACCCAGCTGGGCCAGCCTTGTATAGCCTTCATTCCATTACTTACAGGTCACCGTGAAACAGCTGACTCCCCCACACCCAGCTGGGCCAGCCTTGTCTAGCCTCCATTCCATTACTTACAGGTTACTGTGAAACAGCTGACCCCCACACACCCAGCTGGGCCAGCCTTGTCTAGCCTTCATTCCATTACTTACAAATCCATTACTACGGTAACCTGTTTGAGAGAGTTGTATTTAAGCATATATCTAACTATTTCAAGGAGAACAAGTTGAAGGAAAACCAAGTTCTCTGAATATTCAACTTCTGTATTGTAACATCACTTGCTTGATAAAGGTGTTAGTGTCTACACCGAAACGTCGCACTCATTGCAATAAAGAAGTTGACTATCCATAGAACTTGGTTTCACAACTTCTAAAAAGCCTGTCAAAGAAGGGAACAAGTTATGGTATAAATACCAAGGGTATAAATACCAAGCTGGTTTTCAAGCTGGGAATTCACCTGTCCATTAAATAAGTGAAATATATCATCAAATATGCCAAGCTCTAGACGACTAAGAACAATATTGGTCTTTTCTGATGGTTCGATGGTTTTTCATCGGGTTTGGCACAGAGGGCTTATAGATAAATTGGAAATGTGTGGTATTAAAGGTAGGTTCTTACAGTGGTTATGTAATTACACATGTAATCGCTATCAAAAAGTCTTTGTTAATGGAGCCCTATCTAAACCAAGGCTACTCCAACCTGGCGTCCCACAGGGATCAGTTTTGGGACCGTTTCTATTCATTGTTTATGCAAACGATATTGCTGATGATTTGGAATGCATAACTCGATTATTTGCTGATGACACATCATTAGGCAAGGCTTCTGAAAATCTTAACAGAATAAAAGCTCATTAAACGTAAATCTCACATGGGTAAGTGATTAGGCAAACAAGTGGTTGATATTCAACCCAGATAAGACAGAACCAGTACTTTTCTCACTTAAAGATGATATTTGTTCGATTAACTTAATATTTGACGATATGGTTGAATGTTAAAACAGCAGAAAATCATCGAACGGCAAATGGTCTTCTCATGTATCTAATATTGTTTCCATAACCTCGAAAATGAATTACTCAATGAGAAAACTTAATATCTTCTTAATAGAAATACACTTCTAAAGATTTACACAGTTTTCATAGGACCTCACTTTGAGTACGCATGCTAAGTCTGGGATGGTTGTGGAAAAGAACTAAGTTTAAAATTGGAAAGATTTTACACTGGAAAGGCTCCAGATAGAAGCTGCAAGAATTATTACAGGACTTCCCAAATATTCTTCTTTTATTTCACTATATTATAAAACAGGCTTGGAAGCACTATCAGAACGTTTAACAATAAGAAAATTGTCTTTGTTCTATAATATTCAAAACAGCAAAAGTCAAATCAACCTAAATGAAATATTTCCTCAGTGCGTAGGCGGTTATCTCCCATTAGTTACACGTGCCATTAGTTACACAGTTTGAAATTGCCAGTTGTTACAGTCAGACCTAGGACTAGCTACACAGTATTGCCAGTTGTTACAGTCAGACCTAGGACTAGCTACACAGCATTGCCAGTTGTTACAGTCAGACCTAGGACTAGCTAGACAGTCTTGCCAGTTGTTACAGTCAGACAGCATAGTAGCTAGACAGTTGCCAGTTACAGTCAGACCCAGTAGTAGCTAGACAGTATTGCCAGTTGTTACAGTCAGACCTAGGACTAGCTAGACAGTATTGCCAGTTCTTACAGTCAGACCCAGGACTAGCTAGACAGTATTGCCAGTTCTTACAGTCAGACCCAGGACTAGCTAGACATTATTGTCAGTTGTTACAGTCAGACCCAGGACTAGCTAGACAGTATTGCCAGTTTTTACAGTCAGACCTAGGGCTAGCTACACAGTATTGCCAGTTGTTACAGTCAGACCCAGGACTAGCTAGACAGTATTGCCAGTTGTTACAGTCAGACCTAGGACTAGCTAGACAGTATTGCCAGTTGTTACAGTCAGACCTAGGACTAGCTAGACAGTATTGCCAGTTGTTACAGTCAGACCTAGGACTAGCTAGACAGTATTGCCAGTTGTTACAGTCAGACCCAGTAGTAGCTAGACAGTATTGCCAGTTCTTACAGTCAGACCCAGTAGTAGCTAGACAGTATTGCCAGTTGTTACAGTCAGACCCAGGACTAGCTAGCTAGACAGTATTGCCAGTTCTTACAGTCAGACCCAGGACTAGCTAGGACAGTATTGCCAGTTCTTACAGTCAGACCCAGGACTAGCTAGACAGTATTGCCAGTTCTTACAGTCAGACCCAGGACTAGCTAGACAGTATTGCCAGTTGTTACAGTCAGACCCAGGAGCTAGCTAGACAGTATTGCCAGTTGTTACAGTCAGACCCAGGACTAGCTAGACAGTATTGCCAGTTGTTACAGTCAGACCCAGGACTAGCTAGACAGTATTGCCAGTTCTTACAGTGAGACCCAGGACTAGCTAGACAGTATTGCCAGTTGTTACAGTCAGACCCAGTAGTAGCTAGACAGTATTGCCAGTTGTTACAGTCAGACCCAGGACTAGCTTGACAGTATTGCCAGTTCTTACAGTCAGACCTAGGACTAGCGAGACAGTATTGCCAATGTTCAACAATGGATCCGGCTTGCTGCAAGAGTACCGCGCCTTCCACAAGAGTTGGTGCAAGACTCGTGGCTTGAATCCATGATCCCTGACCCCTGACGTTAACCGTTCTGAGGACTTCAACGATAAATCTTAGTCCAGTGCTTATTATATAGAGCTTTGTCTGTTTTGTCCTACACAAGTAAGGGTCCCTCCATTCTAAACTCTCTCGGTAATAGGGAAGGAGATTAGTTGTGCAATTATCTGTAAAGTTGTTTTCATAAGGGTGTGTAACTAATGGGAGGAAACTGGGTAGGCTCCAGGAGTCATTATAATCTAAGAAATTCAGGCAATATCTCCTTGCCAAGAACAAGAATAAACATTTCTAACGAGTCGTTTTCCCCCTCGACGGCTCGATTGTGGAACAATGTATCTGCAGAAGTAAGAAATCGTCCTTCACTATCAAGCTCACTGTACTTTTCTTGCGGTATCAGACAATTTAACATACTACATACGCAAATGCGTCATGGAGCTAGTAGATTAAGTTACGTTACAGAGTAGGGCTAATCACTGATCAATCCTGCGCATGTGGTAACCCATGCGAAAATGCTCATCATCATTTCTAAGAGTGTTCATTATACAATCAACATAGAGAGATCATGTTTGAAGCTATTCAAGACGTGTGTGCTTGCAACTGAAGAGAAGATGTCTATGTAGCTTTTAAAAGGGAAAGGCGTGATCTTTATGCAGGACGAGCTAAGGGAGGTCACTCTCAATACGACTTGATTCACGTGGTCAGCTTGTCAATGAACAACTGTAACAACATTATTGAGCAGTTATTTGGGAGAAGATGGCTGTATAATGATTAAAAGGCGCGATCTACTTTAGCTTTGACACACGACTGATGAGTCAGAGTAAGAGACAAGTCAGAGATATAAGTTAGAATATCCTTGAATTTCCTGTGTGCAAGATGTGTATCTGAGTACAGACTCCGGCGTAATCTGTACTACATTACACTTATTTGCAATGCTATTTAAACACAATTGCGACTATCCTCAGCAAGATTTATATGTGGAGCCCCGTTATTGTTTCTTTTCTATAACTCCGTGGTATTGGTGATTTACAAAGGTTTTGTTCTCAGTTTTGTGAATGTAAACCAAAATAGCATGATATGTTGCAACAACACTAACCTCAGGATGTTACACGGAGTCATCAACATTCACCTGTCCCGCTTCCTTCTTATGTATTGATCCTGTGGAGGTTCACATTACATGGGATAAGTTTGTAAATTATGTTAAAATGGAGTTGTATAAATGTGTTCTGAAGGTGCAGCATTGAAATAGGTTTCCATTATTTACTCTTTATTTATGTAACTCTTTCATTTTTCAGAACATGTTTAACGATAATTTCGATTTTACTGCCGTTTCATTAAATGTGTGACCCGTGAAGATCCGGGTAAGAATTGATCTTCAGTAAGCCATGCTTATCGTAAGAGGCTACTAACGGGATCGGGTGGTCAGGCTCGCTGACTTGGTTGACACATGTCATCGTATCCCAATTCCGTAGATCGATGCCCATGTTGTTGATCACTGGATTGTTTGGTCCAGACTCGATTATTTACAGATCGCCGTCATATAGCTGGAATATTAAACTCACTCACTCACCATTAAGTGTGGTTTCATCACGGGTGGACAGTGTACATATTCTGTCAACACACATTGACCATATGCCCTGCATGGTCAATCCGTAAAGTAGAGGTTTTATTTTTGTTAGAGCCTGGGTTGTCTAACACGTGACTTGAAATAACAGTTACAAGACATACTAGACAATGGTTATTTTTGTCAAGAAGGGATGATTCATTACCACCCAGTGACTGGTGCCGTCACTGGCCGATTCCCTGTAAGAGATATCAACTGAAGGACTTTCTGCCTTCAAAGTTTTCAAATTCAGTAGAACTTGATAGGAATGCGAACAGAGAATCGCAATTATCAAGGAGGAGAGCACTATACAGCGCCATTTTGAATGAATTTTTACAAAGATTTATGGGATGCATTTATATTGATTTTACTTGTCCCACCTCTAGCCTGTTGGGACAGGAAACCGAGACGATATATGGGTTTTACATGTCCCACCTCCAGCCTATAGGGGACAGGAGACCCGGACGATATATGGGTTTTACATGTCCTACCTCCAGCCTATAGGGGACAGGAGACCCGGACGATATATGGGTTTTACATGTCCTACCTCCAGCCTATAGGGGACAGGAGACCGAGACGATGTATGGGTTTTACATGTCCTACCTCCAGCCTATAGGGGACAGGAGACCGAGACGATATATGGGTTTTACATGTCCTACCTCCAGCCTATAGGGGACAGGAGACCGAGACGATGTATTAGTTTTACATGTCCTACCTCCAGCCTATAGGGGACAGGAGACCGAGACGATATATGGGTTTTACATGTCCTACCTCCAGCCTATAGGGGACAGGAGACCGAGACGATGTATGGGTTTTACATGTCCTACCTCCAGCCTATAGGGGACAGGAGACCTAGACGATGTATTAGTTTTACATGTCCTACCTCCAGCCTATGGGGACAGGAGACCTAGATATGGGACATGTCCGATGTATTAGTTTTACATGTCCTACCTCCAGCCTATAGGGGACAGGAGACCGAGACGATATATGGGTTTTACATGTCCTACCTCCAGCCTATAGGGGACAGGAGACCGAGACGACGATGTATGGGTTTTACATGTCCCACCTCCAGCCTATAGGGGACAGGAGACCGAGACGATATATGGGTTTTACATGTCCTACCTCCAGCCTATAGGGACAGGGGACAGGAGAGTTTTTACATGTCCCACCTCCAGCCGAGGGGACAGGAGACCTAGACGATGTATAGTTTTACATGTCCTACCTCCAGAGGTTTTTACATGTCCTACCTCCAGCCTATAGGGGACAGGAGACCGAGACGATGTATGGGTTTTACATGTCCTACCTCCAGCCTATAGGGGACAGGAGACCTAGACGATATATTAGTTTTACATGTCCTACCTCCAGCCTATAGGGGACAGGAGACCGAGACGATATATTAGGTTTTACATGTCCTACCTCCAGCCTATAGGGGACAGGAGACCGAGACGATATATGGGTTTTACATGTCCTACCTCCAGCCTATAGGGGACAGGAGACCTAGACGATGTATTAGTTTTACATGTCCTACCTCCAGCCTATAGGGGACAGGAGACCGAGACGATATATGGGTTTTACATGTCCTACCTCCAGCCTATAGGGGACAGGAGACCGAGGCGACAATGTATTAGTTTTACATGTCCTACCTCCAGCCTATAGGGACAGGAGACCTAGACGATGTATTAGTTTTACATGTCCTACCTCCAGCCTATAGGGGACAGGAGACCTAGACGATGTATTAGTTTTACATGTCCTACCTCCAGCCTATAGGGGACAGGAGACCGAGACGATGTATTAGTTTTACATGTCCTACCTCCAGCCTATAGGGGACAGGAGACCGAGACGATATATGGGTTTTACATGTCCTACCTCCAGCCTATAGGGGACAGGAGACCTAGACGATATATGGGTTTTACGTGTCCTACCTCAAGCCTATAGGGGACAGGAGACCGAGACGATATATGGGTTTTACATGTCCTACCTCCAGCCTATAGGGGACAGGAGACCGAGACGATGTATTAGTTTTACATGTCCTACCTCCAGCCTATAGGGGACAGGAGACCTAGACGATGTATTAGTTTTACATGTCCTACCTCCAGCCTATAGGGGACAGGAGACCGAGACGATGTATTAGTTTTACATGTCCTACCTCCAGCCTATAGGGGACAGGAGACCTAGACGATGTATTAGTTTTACATGTCCTACCTCCAGCCTACTGGGGACAGGAGACCTAGACAATGTATTAGTTTTACATGTCCTACCTCCAGCCTATAGGGGACAGGAGACCGAGACGATGTATTAGTTTTACATGTCCTACCTCCAGCCTATAGGGGACAGGAGACCGAGACGATGTATTAGTTTTACATGTCCTACCTCCAGCCTATAGGGGACAGGAGACCTAGACGATGTATTAGTTTTACATGTCCTACCTCCAGCCTATAGGGGACAGGAGACCTAGACGATGTATTAGTTTTACATGTCCTACCTCCAGCCTATAGGGGACAGGAGACCGAGACGATGTATTAGTTTTACATGTCCCTACCTCCAGCCTATAGGGGACAGGAGACCGAGACGATGTATTAGTTTTTACATGTCCTACCTCCAGCCTATAGGGGACAGGAGACCTAGACGATGTATTAGTTTTACATGTCCCACCTCCAGCCTATAGGGACAGGAGACCTAGACGATGTATTAGTTTTACATGTCCTACCTCCAGCCTATAGGGGACAGGAGACAGGGAGAGACGATATATGGGTTTTACATGTCCTACCTCCAGCCTATAGGGGACAGGAGACCTAGACGATATGTATTAGTTTTACATGTCCTACCCTCCAGCCTATAGGGGACAGGAGACCGGAGAGACGATATATGGGTTTTACATGTCCTACCTCCAGCCTATAGGGGACAGGAGACCGAGACGATGTATTAGTTTTACATGTCCTACCTCCAGCCTATAGGGGACAGGAGACCTAGACGATGTATTAGTTTTACATGTCCTACCTCCAGCCTATAGGGGACAGGAGACCGAGACGATGTATTAGTTTTACATGTCCTACCTCCAGCCTATAGGGGACAGGAGACCTAGACGATGTATTAGTTTTACATGTCCTACCTCCAGCCTATAGGGGACAGGAGACCGAGACGATATATGGGTTTTACATGTCCTACCTCCAGCCTATAGGGGACAGGAGACCTAGACGATGTATTAGTTTTACGTGTCCTACCTCCAGCCTATAGGGGACAGGAGACCTAGACGATGTATTAGTTTTACATGTCCTACCTCCAGCCTATAGGGGACATTCAGTAACCCATGCTTGTCGTAAGAGGCGACTAACGGGATCGGGTTGTTGGGCTCGCTGACTTGGTTGACACATGTCATCGCATCCCAATTCCGTAGATCGATGCTCATTCTGTTGATTATTGGATTGTCTGGTCGAGATTCGATTATTTACAGACTGCCCCCATATAGCTGGAATATTGCTGAGTGTGGCTTAAAACTAAACTCACTCACTCTTATATGTATGGGGCCATCATCGGCCCAGAGTTACCTGCGGTGTAACTGATGATCACTGTGGGGGACTGGAGACCTAGACGATATAGAGGTGTTCTGATGCTTGACAGAACCCCTTGAATGTCAGAGGCAGATCTAGTCAGTATTGGTTTAACCCTTCCGTAACGTCGATTATTTATATGCTCTCACTTTGTCCTCGATATATGTGCATTAACAGTGTTTACAACACCTACCAGACAGACAATCTTTCTGTCATCAAAGACGCGGGATATTTAGTTTTTGTTTGGTTTTCCACGTATACATGAATGCTGTATGACATCAGTTGTGGCTGGTAATTTATTTGGTTTGTCTGGAATATTTCTAAATTATAATTGCTGACATCAATATGCAATCGTCCACCGCATGTCAATAACGATTGTCGAGCGCGGCATATATGTAGTGGCATGATAAGGTTTTAGGTTATAAATTGTTGGAATTCGTGCCGAAAGTACATTGTCAGTTAATAATCACTAATGGCACGCTGTATTTCCACTCTAATATGTTCGTGTATGCATTTCCTCCCAATGAAAGCGATGGAGTCGGGTTCGGGCATACGTCAACGTGTGGAATCTGCGCAGTAGAACCGTATAACATATCTAGCTGCACCAGTCTTTGTGAGTTACCCAGCCTGAGTGGCCAGGTACGACGATGACCTGCGTTAGTCTGACGTTCGTCTGCATGGTTGCCTCCTTAATGTCACGTAGCGTCTCCGAGAATCCGGAAGACTGGACACGGAGTCTGAAGACGTTGAAGTCCTATCTCCATACTCGTCTAGATCCGAAAGTGCCACCGGTCAGTCCACAGACACGCGCTGTTGATGCGAGTATCACACTTGGGCCAGTGCAAGTTCATGATCTAGATGATGCCACCCAAATTCTGACACTGGGTTTCTATATAACCCTGAGCTGGACAGACGCATCTCTGGTATGGAATACCTCGGACTATTCAGGTTTAGATCTGGTGGAATTTGCTCAGCAGGACCAATGGACCCCTAGTGTAATTCTGGCGAATAGAGCTTCGGGTGATGGCCATTTGACGACGACGATGCCTGTCACATTAACATATGATGGTGGTCTTAACTGGCAGAAGGCAGTGATACTATCTGTCCTGTGCAAAACAGATCTTACTAAATAGTCAGATTTGCCCAGTGTCGTTTGCTTCAGGGCTGGGATACACTGTCAACCTAGAACCACTGGTCAATGTGGACAGAGAAGGCTTGAACCTTCAAACAAATGGGGAATGGGAAACTGTAGGCATGACGTCGGCCAAACAAACGTACGAAGCCGTTTACCATCAAGCCACATTCTACATACATCTGTCCAGAAAGTACTTTTTCCACGTATTGAACCTGGTTTTCCCAACGTGTCTAGTGTCTGCCCTCAATAGCGTCGTCTTCCTCTTGCCGGCTAGCTCAGGGGAGAAGATGGGCTTTCTCATGACCGTGTTTGTGTCGAACGCTCTCTTCCTCAGCCTTATCCACAACTCCACGCCCTCAACGTCTGATTCTGTTTCAAAACTCTCCATGTTCCTCGTCATGATCCAAACCCAAGGCTTTCTCGCCATCGCTGCCACCATCTTGGTTCTGAATGTCTACCAGCGTCGCCAGAACGTGCAGGTCAATGGAGCCCCCAAGGATGCACACCTCAGGACGACTCTGATCTTGTCGCTTGCGGACAGCATCCCGCTGAGACTGGTATACAGGGAAAGGACAGGAAGGTACGCCTGGACAGGCTGCTGGATTATATATTCTTTGCATGTTTCACTTGTTTTTGCATTGGCAACCTTCTGGCTCTTCTATATATGACTGTTAGTCTGTGGCCTAGAGCACACCATGGAACTCCTCTGCATGATGAGGTCACGTTTAACGGTGTGCATGAGACCGGATGTTCCGGTTGAACAGTGTTCAACAGAAAGGTGTGTACATCTATACCGAGAGTTGTACTACGGAGTGGGCGGGTGCTGGGATTTAACTCGATACACCTAGGTAATAACACCTTAAGGGAGGGAAATGTGAATAGGATGTGATTTATATTTATTTAGATGTGCTGAAAGTGTAAACCTTCTGTGATTACAACCATGACTATTACATGTGAAGGGTAAACCCCTTTTAGGATATCTAAGCCATCTCCTTATTCATGCAGCTATTTCACTTAATTATTACAAGACGCTTATTACAACTGCTAATTCAAATACATATACTCCCAATTGCCTCCAATATGCTGCTATATCAGTTATTACGCTGCTAAATTAAACTGATATCTCAGTTATTCGTAATACCCTCACATACACTGCTATCTGTATAACTAGACGCCTGAATCATGCCAGTATTTAGGTTATTCTTAATGCCATTTTTGCACTTTATAACTCGAAACTTGAAGTTCAGTACTCAAATATGCAGCTATCTCACTTGTTACTAGACGCCTGAATTATGCAGATATCTCAGTTATACCAAACTGCGTCAATTAGACAACAATTATGTCAACCTATGGTTGTTTAAACTAGTCATGATATATATCAGTTAATGGAGTATTTAAAGAATACACTTGTAACAATGATGTTGTTAATGTTGGTCGGTTTGGTTCTTTTTGTGTCTTTAAATGTCTTCACCTTTGTGAAATTTGAGATGACATTTCATTATGCGTCATGTAAATTTCGGACAGATATTTTGCATATAATCTGAAAGTGACTGTCATCATTTTGACATAAACATACAATAAATCCAATTTACGAATGCTTGGAGTAATTATTTTCGTCATAAACGAGTGAGTTGGGGAATTGGTTTAACGCTGCCTTTGACCACTTTTTTAGTTATTTTTCTGCCTGTCTGAGCTCACACAGGACTCCATTTAGCTCCACATACCATATAAGAGATCGTCTTACTATGATCGTGACGATCATAGAGACATTATAAGTTGTTTACTGGTCTCCAGGGGGACATGGGTGGTGTACATCGAGGTATAAGAATCTGTATCGAAACGTCGCACTCACGAATAAAAGAAGTTATCGAGGGTACCATCATCGAGGGTACATATACAAACATCGAGGGTACATCAAACCCATGGGCCCCGAGGGACCAGTGAACAGCGTATTTATCTTACCGAACACCAATTTTGAACTGTTTGAAGCATGGGTATCGGATCATAGCATGGCGTACCAGACGACAAGAAAAACAAGTTTAGAGTTATCTGCCTTCCATCGATTTGCATTCGCAAAACATCGGTAATTTCCGTACATCATTCGTGATTCAATGTTATTCGAGCTACAGAATTACAACTACAAAGTACCAAATGAGTTCGGCATTCCCAGGGGTACATAGAAAACGTTACTCGCTTGTAAACGGGGTACATTGAAAATAATAGAAGAGCGCTCAGCCAATCAGAAATTAAACGACATTTATGTGTGAGGCAAGATAATTACAGACATCATACAGTTCTGGTTAGCGGACAAAGTAGCGCCTTGAGAAGTTCACTGGAATCAGATGGAGTAAGGCTCGTTTCTTTATCTGAACTTTGATGTTTCAGAGTAATGAGATGAAACGTAAACCTAACTGTGACTCTAGGTGACGTGGTCTCTCCTCCACATTCACGGAAGTCTACATCAATAGCAGTAGTCACACAGTTCACTCTTTAGCTGACAAATGACAACAATTATGAGCCTTTCTCTTGAAGATTATTTTGGGCATTGAGTAAAATGTCATAACCTTGAATTTCTTTGCGTTTTGGAAATAAAGTTTTCAACAGACACCAGGAAACTCATGGCTAAGGATCATAGTCGAGCCAAAGTCCAAACATCTTGGCACAACTAAGGGACACAACTCTGCATTCGACGCGAATCCAATGCATGTAACTCACACAAAACATACGCAATACATAACTGATGGTTGCCTCATTTTATGCTCCTATAAAGATATATTAAGTTGAATATCTTCCTTTGTGGAAGAAAAAAATCACAAACATACAAGCTCACTAATTTCAGTGAAAAGACGCCTGATTTACATGGGATGGTGGAATGTGTTCATGAGTCAACTGGTGGTAGCCCGGTGCCTCGTGGGTAATAGAAACCTTTCACCACGTGGTCTATTCGGGCCCTCTTGCGGTCAAAAGGCTCAAGTGGAGCGTGAAGTCTCCTGCCAAATTCTGATGACGACTGCATGGGACATGCACGTTTGATTTCCTGAAACATGAAGAATTGACTCTGAAAACGTCAATTATAGTCAGATATATTTAGTCCTGAAAGTTAGCTCATTATGAAAAAAACCCAAACAAAAACGCGGTTTTGAACATACACGCTACCCAGCCAGTCGAAAGGAAGTTTCGATAATATTAGAAACAAAATTTCATATAACTTTACTCTAGAAAATCATACTGAGTCTTCAACCAATAATTCAGTGAATTTCTCGGTTCTCCGGTTTCCCAGGTCGCCATCTTGGTTTCTGAAACATGCATCTGTTTTTGGTGCCACCGGTAACCATATATGGAAATAGGAAGAAGATATTCAAATGGGGAGGTTAGCCCACAGCAGGACCTATATACGTACTTCTTCATGAACAGCCCTGCCTATCTCCAGGATGTGCCTCCTGTCGTCCCGGTGTAACTTGCAGTCGAATCCCTCCTTCTGGTGAAACAGCCGGTCGTAGATGTTGTCGTGTACGTCTGCCTGTAACGAGACGACGGTGCCGTTGCATCTGGCCAACAAATTACTGGAGTGTTGCCTAACTGAGATAACGCCATGATTGTTGGTCTCCTTATATATAGTCGTGCCATATCTAAAACAAGATCTGGTAGTATCTATAGAGACGCTGTTTGAGTATGTTCGTAGCAAAGACTTTACCAGTAACATAAAAGATGCTTCATCACACAGTATATTAGTAGTGACGGTCTGACCAATAACATAAAAGATGCTTCATCACACAGTATATTAGTAGTGACGGTCTGACCAATAACATAAAAGATGCTTTATCACACAGTATATTAGTAGTGACGGTCTGACCAATAACATAAAAGACTTTTCTGACCAGTAACATAAAGTGATGCTGACCAATAACATAAAAGATGCTTTATCACACAGTATATTAGTAGTGACGGTCTGACCAATAACATAAAAAATGTTTCATCACACAGTATATTAGTAGTGACAGTCTGAGTGAGTGAGTTTGGTGTTACGCCACTTTTAGCAATATCCCAGCAATATCAGGTTACCCATGTGTGAACTCGAACCTAGTGACAATCTGACCACGAGCATAAAAGATGTCTTGTCACAAAGTATACTCTTCTAAAAAAAGAAACGCATATGCGTTTTCAGCAGTTCAGTTCGATTCATCCGGGTGTTATACCTAAGTCACCGATTTGCTACAGAAACGAACACTGCAGGACAGGTACCTGGTCTTCGCAGAATTTCCGACCAAACCATCAGAAATCGTCTGAGAGAAGTGGGAATTCGAGCATGTTGGACCTGTCCTGACACGACTACACCCACAACGACGTGTCCTATGGTGCAACAGGGTACATGCATGGAACCTGGGGAACGCATGGAACGCGTTTGGTTCAGCGATGAAACGCGTTTCCTCCTGCAAAGACAGGATGGGAGACAACGTGTCTATGGACGTCAACACGAACGTTTTGTTGGAGAGGCGTCATGGTATGGGGAGCCACGTCCTTTACGGGTAGATCAGAACTAGTGGTAATTCAAGGCAATCTTACAGCAAACCGCTACATCGACCAAATCCTGCGACCTCACCTACTCCCCTTTTTAACCGCCAGAGGGAGCTGGTTCAACACGACCCCAAACAGCTCGCCAAGCAAACGTCAATGTCCTTCCACTGACTGAGTTTTAGTTGTACGCCGCTTTTAGCAATACTCCAGCAACGTCACGGCGGGGGACACCAGAAAAATGGGTTTCACACATTCTACCTATGTGGGGATTCGAACCCGGGTCTTCGGCGTGACGAGCAAACGCTTTAACCACTAGAGTACCCCCACCGCCCTCAATGCCCTTCCAAATCGCCTGATCTGAACCCGATCGAGCATCTATGGTGCGAACTTGATCGACGCGCCCGTAAACGTCACCATCGTCCTCAGTCACTTGCAGAACTTGCCAACGCGTTACAGGAGTGGCGAATAATTCCACTAAAAATCCGACGACTTGTGCTGTCCCTTCCACGTCCATAAAATGGTGTCTTCAGTACGTTAACATACATGTATTTCAGTAAATTGTGTCGTACCGTGGTCGTACGTGTCCGCGGACCGTAGCAGCTGGTCTTCAGTTTGTCCAGCATCTCCTGACTGTAGAGGGTTTCACCGGTGAAGAGCTCCGACCCGTCTCCCTTGATGGACAGGTGGTGACGCCGGATGTACCCGTATCTCTGGGGAAACATAACACCAACGTGTATCTCAGGTTTAACAGAACAACAGCTTGTATTGCAGGGGAAAACAAATTCTGCACTTCTGAACAAGCAAGTGATTAAAACTGTGTGTGCAAGTCATACAGACATTTCCGACCCGTTTCATATATGTTTGCATTGATTTATTGTTGTTTAACGCTACACTCAGCAATATTCCAGTGATATGGCGGTGGTATGTAAATAATCGAGTCTGGACCAGACAATCCATTGATTAACAGCATCAGCATCGTACTACGCAATTGGGATACGATGATATGTGTCAATCAAGTCAGTGAGCCTGACCACCTGATCATAAGTGTTTGGGGTTTTTCAGTAACAGTATAATTTAACATTCCTTGTGGGCCAAAAAGGTAACGCCATATATTCAACAGTTCTGACATTTGTGATATGATATATTATGACGACTGCTTTCTAAACATACTGATTTGAACAGATTGCATCAAGTATAAAACTTCTGTTCAAACTGTGCGCAAAACAAGAGCTTCGAGGTTTACAGAGTTGAAATTTCATAATGAAAAGAAAGTTTGACGTAGATTGCCATGGATACAGGTCAAGACTACAGAATTCAACACTGATACGAAGCCATGGAATGTTACGTGCCATTTCTCGTCAGCTAAAACATGGTTCTTAGCATATCTAAGTATTTATCTGGACATACCACTGCACGGGGAAACGAAACACATAATAATCCAAATCCGCATATAGTATACATACGCTGAGGGCATTTTTCCACAATCCAGCTTTGGCATCTGGGCTGAGGTAAGACTTGCCGTACAGGGACATACGGGTCCCTTCATTTAGGTTGCCCGACATAACTGCTGTCCTCAAGACAGTAGCACCTAAATGGCAGAGCGACAGACGCTTCAATGCGCAAACAAGCGCTGACGTCAGGCTTTTGTGACGTCATAGACAAGCATGTCATTCGGCTATAAATGCCTTACTGAAAAATGATTGGCAGGTATTTAGAATTTTTAAAAATAAATACAAGGCGAGACGATTCCGATTCTTTTTTGCCCTCAAGCTTGTTTTCAAACTTGTTGGTCACAAAGATAAAATTGGGCGATATTGTCTAGAAAAGCCTCGACTTCGTGCATGTTAATTTCTCCTGAACACTCGCACGATGTGTGTGTCGCAGACCAGAGACTGGTGTACAACATGTGTGAATCATTTAACATGATAGGTGTATCTGTCTCCTCCCCCCACCTTCCGATATTTCGGAGTTTGAGAGAATTACACGCCGAAGACAATAGACAGAATTTATCTTCGGTTCCCCTTAGAGTTTGAAAACAATTTCCGGGTCACTTCCGGGAACATTTATATATTTTAAATTTAGGTGCGTTTTATTTATTATTCCGTAATACCACAGCAGATACATTGAGGTGTGTTAACCACGTAATGTAATGTTAACCCGCACTGTAACCATCAGTATTCCATTACGTCAAAGGTCAAGAGTTAAGAACATTCGTTTAGCTGTAATGTAGTCCAACAAAGCATAGATGCCAGGATGCATTTTTTTTCTCAACGAGAATGCAACATAAATTATTAGCAGCAATTCATATGTAGCCGATACCCAGTCATTTTACGAGTGCTTCGCTGTGCTTTACGTCCGTACGTCATACAACAGAATGCATAAAATCACAAAGCTGTTTTGAGCTCAACGATCCGAATTTGAGACATTCTTATAATGCAAATGTTACTTTTGTCACCAGTGCAGATAGCAGGCTTTTTCTGGTTGTTCAAGTGTGTGTGTTTGCCATTGCTTTTCTAAGAGAATGAATGTTGTGTTGATAACCAGTCATGACTCAAGATCCACGCCAAGGATATTGTATCAACCTACTTACTTCAAGGTTCAGATCCCACATTCAGTGAGGTAAAAATCAGCTTGTACCTGTGCCGAAGATGCATGCATGGGAATGTGTTGCTGATGCTAGTGTCTCGTACTTCAGATGTATCATCTCTTTTAAACAAGAACATTAAACATAATGTATACAACTATTTGCGATAGTTCTTGATGTCAAATTGCTATATCGTCAAGTTCCCTCAGTTGCCTACATTCCTCAGTTATGATTATATACTGATCACCTCACCTCAGTAATATTACTCCCAGCTCTTCTCCAAGCCAACCAAAATATGGCATTTTATTGAAGAGGATGCCTCCATTTGCATATTCTTTCGCAAAATGATAAAGTGAAGGAATGAATGAGTTCGGTTTTACACTGACTTCAGTATTTCAGGAATATCTTGGCTGGGGCTAATGGGGACACACCAGAAATTAGCTTCTGATATTCAAATCCCCTTAGAGCATAAGCAAATGCTTTAACCGCGGCACTACCCAAACAATCTGCTGCCCATCTTTCTTGGCCTTTGTATTCTATTTTTTTAAACAAAATATGTACCAAAGATTTTCAGAAACAATTGATAATGTTCAACCACCTCTACACCCTTGACTGGGCAGTTGAGCCTCTCCTCCAGGAGCCCAGTGGCAGGAGGACCACCACCTCTACACCCTTGACTAGGCAGTTGAGCCTCTCCTCCAGGAGCCCAGTGGCAGGAGGACCGACACCTCTACACCCTTGACTGGGCAGTTGAGCCTCTCGAGCCCAGTGGCAGGAGGACCAATACCTCTACACCCTTGACTGGGCAGTTGAGCCTCTCCTCCAGGAGCCCAGTGGCAGGAGGACCAACACCTCTACACCCTTGACTGGGCAGTTGAGCCTCTCCTCCAGGAGCCCAGTGGCAGGAGGACAGGAGGACACCTCTACACCCTTGACTAGGCAGTTGAGCCTCTCCTTGAGCCCAGTGGCAGTTGACCGACACCTCTCTCCTTGACTAGGCAGTTGAGCCTCTCCTCCAGGAGCCCAGTAGCAGGAGGACCAACACCTCTACACCCTTGACTAGGCAGTTGAGCCTCTCCTCCAGGAGCCCAGTGGCAGGAGGACCGACACCTCTACACCCTTGACTAGGCAGTTGAGCCTCTCCTCCAGGAGCCCAGTGGCAGGAGGACCGACACCTCTACACCCTTGACTAGGCAGTTGAGCCTCTCCTCCAGGAGCCCAGTGGCAGGAGGACCAATACCTCTACACCCTTGACTGGGCAGTTGAGCCTCTCGAGCCCAGTGACAGGAGGACCGACACCTCTACAGGTTCCATCTATGACAGCACATTAGATTGTGACAAGAGACTGTCAGGAATCCAAAGATTTTACAACCATGGTAAAGGGAATGCGGTCCAATACTGGTGTTACGTCAAAGTGATTCACAAGAACCTGGCCTACATTGATTGGCCAAACTAGTATTCAACGAGTGCAGGTTATATCTGTAGCAGTCAACAACAGCCAAGCATGAGGTTGGTTGAACGAGCTATTATGTAATTTCGGCAAAAGACTAACGCAATTTTACAGTCTCAGCAGCTTTGTTTATTGACAATATACAAGTTTATTTCTTTGCAGATTTTCTGGCTGCTTTCCTCAACTTGCCAAACTCAACCTTAATCACACGGTTTCTCTGAAAAAAGAACAGCAATAAGTGAACTTCATAATTCATACGCATGTACAACAACAAAACAACCATTGTGGCATACAGTTTCTAAATTTATAGTCTCTAGTTATGACCATTATTACATATGTTTCTTGTTCATAATCATAACTAACATTAATTTATTTGTCAGTGTAAGTTCCATTCCAGAAAAAAAATAATATGAATCAAAAGAGATATATTTCAATTTATGTTAAACATTACTAAAATCACTTACAGCTTGTTTGGCCTTCATCAACTTGAATCTGTCGAAGTCTGACAACATGGCTTTCTGTGAAGGAAGAACAAACCAGTAAGAGCAGAAACACGAATGTTAGGTGACAGATTCATGTAGGAGCTTTATTTTTCCAGTTGAAAAACTACCTCTGCAAGTAAAAAGATTTACTCCACTGCAGAGAGAATTTCTTTAACTCCCAATTTGCTTCAAGCAACAATCTTAAATCATTTCAGGACTTGTGGGTAAATTGCTGGTCAAGATGGTTTTAAACAGCAGCCAAAGACAAAAACAAATTACAACACCGTTCATTTCATCCCACCATTTAAACTCTGTGCTTGCTTTTGCCCGTCTACAACACTGACAGTCTGGGTATGAGGGTGTACTTTGCGGGTTATAAATTATGTTCTCCTGTTTACATGTTTCAGTGTCGGAAGGAGGCATCACATTCCTATGGGTGTTTATGTGTTTGTGTCAAGACAAAGCAGTGGCTCATATTTGACATTCCATAGTTACCTTTTCTTGGTTTGCGAGTTTCTTTGCCCATGTAGTGTCACTCCACTTCTTGTCAATGCCCTCCTTCTTCCAGGCCTTGATGACTGTGCCAGTGCGGGCAGAGTGACCCAGCTTTAGCTTGAAGGGGGTGAGCTGGAGAGCTTTGAAGTTGATGCTGTTGCGGGTCACGTTGGAGCAGGGTCCGTCAATAAGACACTGCCGAAATAGAACAGTGAGAGGTAATTAGTAAGTATCCAAATAATGCATCAGTATTTGGGGGCATGCAGTTCCATAGATCAGCTTAGGTCATGAAGTGTCTGAGAAGCTATTTACTTTCTCAAAACTTTTCATAGAAACTATGGTCTGTTTCCACTGACATCCTTGAATGCAACATGTCTTCTCAGGACATGAAACTACGGCCACTTAATACTGAATGTATTCCTTGACGATGATCATCAACAACAACATGAAGAACTGAGAACAAGACGTGAAAACAAGTTTCTTTATGACAAATAATCTGAAGTATTTCATTACAGGTATGCGAGAGGATATCTGTAACCTTGGTCATCCATGTCTCAGATTAGAAATTGTCAGCAATACAATTCTGACGGCAATTCCTATCATACAAGGCTCATCATGAACATGGATGATTCCGAGATACTGTGAAAGTCCTTACCCTGTTCTGATCCAGCACATCAACGATGACAGCCAGTTTTCCTTTGTCATCGCCAAAGGCGATATAGGCTACACGACCAACTTCCACAAATCGTCTGAATGGCTGAAATACAGAATAAACGTCAACACAGTTATCTGCTGAAACAAAATACCAGTAGGGTTTTAATTATTGTTCTGAATACTCTATTACTAGGTGCTGGACATTTTGTTCATTGTCACGTGATGTAACTGTCACCAAAACATCCTCATACGGTACAACCAGAAATTATTGAGAATTTAAAGATTGTAAATTAAAAAAAAAAATTCACTCATTACTCATGTATTAAATGTGAATATTAGCAGAACTTAACTCCATGCGGCTGGGCATACTACTGGTCAAAGAAGTTAGAAAGTCGTGGTCCATGCTGTCCCAATATTGGACCACCTCTTCTTTCATTTCAGCAATATTTGTCAGATTTTTCTTATTGACACTTTCCTTCATAAGTCCCCAAACATTTTCTATTGGATTTAGGTCAGGGCTATAGCTTGGCCAATCTAATAATGTCATATTTTGGGTCCGAAACCAGGCCTGTGAATGCTTTGAACGATGTTTTGGGTCGTTGTCCTGCTGGAAAATCCAAAACATCCGCTCCTTTTGTTCAGGTTTCATGATCGGTGATGGAATTCGACTTTCTGCCAACCCATTGCATGCAGCTCAGTTCTAATTGTCTCCTTACAGACAGCCACAGTTCCTCTATCAATCATATCCAGCCGTTAAGTTTTCTAACCTCCTTCGGTTGTTTTTAGAAACAAGAATACCAAGCCGCCTCCTGTCACTGACAGTCAATTTTCTGGGCCTACCTGCGCCTCCCTGGTGCTCAGTGCCATATCCATTTGCAATACTTTTCAAAACACGATAAACAGTGGACAAAGGGATGCCTGTTCTACTTGAAATCACTTTAGCTGATCTGATGTCCTTGTTATAATACTCTAAAATCAACTTCCTCTTCTCTAAATCATCCATACTGAGGATCACTGAAAATGTTGTCTGCTAGCAAGTAAACAAAGGGGGATAACCCTTCACAAACTAATGAAAAATGATTAATGGAGCTGTCTCTCTTGAATGAAACCAAGCACTTGATCGCTGGTCAAGGTTGTTTATACCAGAAATCCAATTAAACATATTCCTAAAATTCTCAATAATTTCTGGTCATACTATATCATAATTATGCCTGCAAACCATGTGTTTCAGATTAGAAATTGTCAGCAATACAATTCTGACGGCAATTCCTATCATACAAGGCTCATCATGAACAAGCAGGGCTGTACAGGCATAAACACCAAGAACATCGACATGAAGGTGTGAACAGGGGGCAAGAATCTACCTAATTATTGGTTGTTACTTCTCAAATGCCACCAGAAGCCCTAACAGTCAACAATAATCAGTACCATGACGGTGCTTGCATAAACTGGCTATATCGTGCAATACAGTAATAATTCAAATCAGTAAATAAGGTGGGAATATTCCAGCTGCATCATAGCAGATTACAACTAATTTTTAGACAAACAAGAGGCTGATATTACAAGCACCATCCTACAATCACATGACAACACAGAGTCAACGAAGCCACTGACAGTGAGTGGAGAGTAGTCACCATTTCTAATCTTGAGAAGACCAAGTGAAAAATACAGAAGTCTGGATTATCAAGCCTTGAGATCATAGCGTATTTGCAAAATTCCAAAGAAACCCTAAAAAACAAAGTAATAAAGCTTTTACACTGTCCACTCAACGCCACATGATTCAGATTAGAAATTGTCAGCAATACAATTCTGACGGCAATTCCTATCATACAAGGCTCATCATTTCATGTGGTCAAAGAGATTGGGAAACCTAAAATTTTGAAAGAACTGTTTTGAAATTTGGACTCTAGTAGTATCATAAGTAATAATTGGATTAGATTTCACCATGTTCACAACAATCATACTCTTGTAACAATTAGAGATATTAGCTAAGATAATCAATAGAGACATGTTCATTACACATGAAAAAACATAAAATATCTTTGAGATGACCCCTTGAGCCTGTGGGCAGCACGTGCATTTCATGCCATGTGAGTTGACGGTCCGTCGTCATACCTGGCTGAGCGACCTAATTGCCATCTATAGTCTGATCTATTGTTTTCAGCAGCTATTCGTATTTTTTCTAAGTTTTGGCCTATTTTATGAGTAAACATGCTTTTCTGAATATCTTATTATGCATCCCCCTGAACGCCCAGTTAGGCCGATGTGGGTTATTTCGACATATAAGAGTAACAGCCTAAAAACATTTTTTTTCTATTTCTGACAGTACTTTAGGCTACCCCACAATTAGCAAGGTCAACGCATTGTGTAAAGTATCTTCATGGTGTTACCTGAAATTCATGAATTGCTAGTCTGATTCTGCACACTTACTTCCTAGTGTTCTCTTAAGTGTCTCAGTCAAATATTTGAGGGCAATTTGTCCAAATGTGAAACTTGTCAACTACAGTGAACAGATCTGCAATTTCTTCTTTACCAATACCACATGATTCAGATTAGAAATTGTCAGCAATACAATTCTGACGGCAATTCCTATCATACAAGGCTCATCATTTCATGTGGACGAACTGGCTGGTTAAAGATATTATGACAACAATGTGTAACTCTAAATCTGATCATTAAGATATAATTGTAGTGATTATAAAGGAGACAAATGCCATTTATACATTCTTATGATCTATCAACTTCTGATGCATCATTATCAGATTTGATAATTATCTCCAGGATATTTTAAATGACTAACTATCCATCAATATCCAACAAATTAAAAACTAATTGTGTAAACTGTCAGCATTGTCTGACATTCAGGAAACTGGAATTTGAATTACCAACATATCCCACTTACATTCTTACAAACATTATTGAGGTAGTTTGATGAGTTGAACTGCTCCTCCTGGGTACATGTGGTTATAAACTTACACAATAATCTATACCTATGATTTTAAGCAAACAGCTACGAACAACATACACTAAGAAACCTTCTGGAATGGAATTCATGATCCACTCCTCAGAGTTACACAAAATGTCTTCTAATAAGCAACACTTTAAATAGATAAGATCACATTTCCAATAATTTTGTTCCAATCTTGATGTCTTGTACGAAGAAATTATGATATAATGTCATACATGTGTACATCTATAATTCACATGATTCAGATTAGAAATTGTCAGCAATACAATTCTGACGGCAATTCCTATCATACAAGGCTCATCATTTCATGTGAAAATCCATGATACACACTCAATGACAAGAATGCATCAAATAACACTAAACAATCAGTGATATTGAAAAAGCTGGCTATTCTTTACATATTGTCATGAGATATAATAGTGTTATACTCATTAAAGGGCAGAGGTGGGCCATATTAAGAATTGTACTTGATTTAAACAGTATGATCTGTAAGGTGCTTATTCCAGAACCATCTTTTTCTTATGTATAAAAGTGGAGCTGTCTGAAGATTTTAAGTCAAGAATAAACTTAGTACCCAGGGGAGACAACCTGCAAGTACACATGGTTTTGGAGAATGTTTTCATATTGACCCCAAGTGCTTATTCCTCGACGATAAAGAGAAGATGAAACTTTCACATTTAAACTAGTGTCTACTAATTCAAAACCGAGACATGATTTGCTGAATAAAATGCCGTTAAATACGGTGAAATCAGTTATATTTGCAGACTTTCACAGCCACATGTCTCTTACCATGATGGTGGCCGGGTGAAAGGACGATCACGTGACTTCCACTTCCGCCATCGACAAGAATATTTTTCCTAAGCGATCCATTCCCAACGACTTTGGAAAGAAATGATAACGAAACAAAATAATACTTTGTCTTATGAAACACAATAAGAAAAATGCGATGGTGTAAACTTGACCTTTCCTTGTTGTTGTGCGGGTCAAGGTCGTTGAGGAAACACTACTGCGAATGTTGATCAACTTCGAACGGACATAAAAGTTGGAAACACCATGTGGACACGGCAATTCTCACAAAAGCTTTTTGCACTAGTTCGGTCGAGCACTTCATCTTACACGTGCAGGAATGCACATGCACAGGTGACACTGCCTTTGAATATCATAGGCTTTATGTTTCACTTGGTTCTTTACCAGGTGGATCACTTCAACACTGCGTGTCCTGCGTTTTGTTATCAGTCTCAGATGTCAAGAACTCCAGAAGAACATATTTAAAAATTTACTGCTCTAGTACATTCATGTGCAAATGTCAGCAAGCCATAACGCTTTTTGGGTTCCAGTAAACTATAGTTGTTATACATGTGTTTATAGTTGTCGGCACAGGTACTTCAGATGTGTACCCAAGTACGTTTTTGTATACAGAAACGTACCTGAGGCAAAATCGGAATACAGAAGTGTACCCTAGGACGATTCTATTCCACATTGTGCCGTTTTCTTGCAGGAAACTGTTATAATGATAATGCTATATGAGATAGATTTGATTGTGTTATATGAGTAATGAGCATACACAGTAACGAATGTTCAGTTTCTGTTTTGGGTTGCGGAATATGGACTAGCCTCCAGTTTAGGGTACCGGTACGTTTCAGTATTTTGACTTTGTTTACGTTACATTTCTGTATACCTGGGGTACATATCTGTAGTACCTGTGATGACAATGACCCCTTCAGCCTTAATAGACACCCAAATACAGATTAAAGTAAACAGAATGCAGTAGGTATTGTTAAAGAGAATGAACCGGAAAATATGTTGAATTACTGTAACCCACAAGGGCATATTCTACGGACCAGCACCACGTAAAATGCCAGGAACTCTACACCATATATCCTTTGTGCGTTGTGACCCCAAAGGGACAGGTGTTGAACTTAGTTTGAATACTTGAATCTTTGATCTGCATTCTGTAAGTAAATAATGTAGCATATGACATTATGGATAACAACTCCTTGTTGATTGATTAGAGTGATGTAGATGTAGATTCTTAAGTCATTAAAAGTGACTACAGCCAGGTGATGAGAAGTGTAAGTATGTTGTGAAAAGCAGCAGGATTTTGACTTTGTCAAACTGAATTTAATAGCAAGAAAACTTTTGGGAAGATCATCGTCAAATTACATTCAAACCATAAAATAAATGTATATTCTATTTCAGTTTGATAAAGGTGTAAGAATCTACATCAAAACATTGCTGTGTGTAATAAACAAGGAGTTGTTATCTAAAAATTTGTATTCGCCGTTACTTGAATACTAAATTGAAAGAATAAAATATTTGGGTCTTATATATGCAACAAAGTTTTAACATTTAAATTAGAACTGCTGAATTTGAACATAATTAATCACTGAATTATGAGGACAAATGTACTTGATTGGAAGGATCTTTGAGCAAATATTAATATTATGTAAACTTTCAGGGACATCAACAATCTCAATTCTTTGGAATCTCTATTGGAAAGCATATACTGCTGAATGCTGTAGGATTAGGAATAAATTTGTAACCATGGCAACTTTCCACCCACTGACTGTATATCAACATGTTCAAGCTGCCTCTGTTACAACTTGTAACATCTGACTCGCCAATGATAAAACTAGATGAGCTGTAACACAGATTTGTGGATACTTTTTGAAACATTCCGTTGCACAATGCGCTTAAGTCAGTGATTAATGTCTGGTTCACATTTGGCCTGCAATGGGTCTACGGCAGCCGTAAACTGCCTGTAGCTCCATTTCCATGCGGTGGCCGTGTAATTATCGCACGATCCTACGGGCCTCTCCGATTTTGTCAAACAGCAAAGTTTTGAAATTTAATAATTTGAGAAAAACCTAAGCCCACAGCCCATAGGTTGCATCGCACAGTCACCGCATGGTGCAGTAAACGCACAGATTTTGGAACTAAAGGATTGTCAGATCGTAGGATATCCACTTGTAAGATCTCTGTACAATTTCTGTGCAGCCGCCATGCAGGTTTGCCTCGGCCCGGTCCCTAAGAATATCGCACGATGCCCGTAGACAATGTGAACACAAACGTCGTAGACGGCAGTCATCCACAATGCCAAAAAATCATAGACTACTACGGCGCCCATGGCAAATGTGATCTAGGTCTAAGCAGTGATCATGAATGTATGTTTGATTACAGAAAGCTGAAGTGTCAGATCGGTTCGTGCAAGCCCTAACTGATGTTGTTGGAGGTTCAAATGTTTCTACTGCTGCGGCAGTGCGAGAACAGCATGGGAGAGATGAGTCATATCACGAGTGAGTGACACACTGTCATTTTCTCTTAACTTCATGAGCTAGCTTTTCTGTATGAATAGATCCCGTGTTGAATACCCATACGTATCATTACAAGAGGTTCCTTAATCAATAGCTAGTGACCATAATGGTGGAAACACAATAGGCATGAATTACATGACCATTTTAAAGGACTCTTTAACATCTGATCAGTTAGTTTAGATTGAAATAGAATAGTTTAGTAGAAATATTTGAAAGTCTTGTCATGGACATGTGCAAGGGTATAAAGGAAACCCTCTACTTTTGCTCAATCTTTTTGGAAATTCTGTCAACTATGCAGGAAATGAGATGGGATATGTTGGCTTTTCTTCTTTGAGTGGCATTTTAGAAGTTGGGAAGTACAATATAGAACAAACTTTATGGATAACAACTTCTTTTTATTCGTGAGTGCAACGTTTTGATACAGATTCTTGTACCGTTGTCATTTCGATACAGATTCTTGTACCGTTGTCAAACATGTTTAACAACAGTACAAGAATCTGTATCAAAACGTTGCACTCACAAATAAAAAGAAGTTGTTATCCATAAAGTTTGTTCTATATTGGCTTTTCTTGTTGTTTCCTGCCACAGTCAACAGTATTATGTCTCTGGCTGTAAATAGTGGTCAAGTGATTGCTTGTGTGATTTGTGTTGTTGGCTCTAGTCACTGATCCTGACCAGTAGGGCTGTGTATTGCAATACATATTGTGCTATATATTGTTAGCTAAATGGTTTGACAGTGAGTGACGATAATTGTACATGCAGATCCTGTTTCTACATACTAAGGCCCAAATAAAATAGCTGGGGATTCTTTCTTTCTTTTTTTCATACAATTTGCAGTATATAAAGTATGCCATTTTGTCAATTAATTACCAACAGAAATATCTGTTGTGAATAATAGTTTGTGTAGATTTTAAATTAGCTTAAACCATAGAGATAATCACACAATAGTTTTAACCCAATATATTGGTTTTATTCATATAAAATACATATCGCTTGAACAGTGTGTTGCTGTATACCAGTAATACTAATTCTAACCTATTCTTTCTTGTTCAGGTGTTTTGAAGTCTTATTTTTTTCCCTTGTTTATTTTTAGCTGCTCCCCACCAGATGTTGTTGTGTTTGCTGAGAGCACTGAGCATGTGAGCCAGATTGCCAAGCTGTGTAATGATAATGAGGTCCCCCTCATTCCGTTCGGCACAGGAACAGGCTTAGAGGGAGGGATCAATGCATTGAGGGTAGGTTACATAGTGTCACGTCATTGAGGGTAGGCTACATAGTGTCACGTCATTGAGGGTAGGCTACATAGTGTCACGTCATTGAGGGTAGGCTACATAGTGTCACGTCATTGAGGGTAGGCTACATAGTGTCACGTCATTTAGGGTAGGGTACATAGTGCCATGTCACTGAGGGTAGGCTACATAGTGCCATGTCACTAAGGGTAGGCTACATAGTGTCATGTGACTGAGGGTAGGCTACATAGTGCCATGTCACTAAGGGTAGGCTACATAGTGTCATGTGACTGAGGGTAGGCTATATAGTGCCATGTCACTAAGGGTAGGCTACATAGTGTCATGTGACTGAGGGTAGGCTACATAGTGCCATGTCACTGAGGGTAGGCTACATAGTGTCATGTGACTGAGGGTAGGCTACATAGTGTCATGTGACTGAGGGTAGGCTACATAGTGTCATGTGACTGAGGGTAGGCTACATAGTGACATGTCACTGAGGGTAGACTACATAGTGACATGTCACTGAGGGTAGGCTACATAGTGTCATGTGAGTGAGTGAGTGAGTATGGGGTAGGCTACATAGTATCCGTTTTAGCAATATTCCAGCAATATTCCAGCAATGTGGGGGACACCAGAAATGGGCTTCACACATTGTGCCCATGTGGGGATTCGAACCCGGGCCTTCGGCGTGACGAGCCAACGCTTTAACCACTAGGCTACCCCACCGCCCCCATAGTGTCATGTGACTGAGGATAGGCTACATAGTGACATGTGACTGATGGTAGGCTAAATATTGCCATGTCACTGAGTGTAGGCTACATAGTGTCATGTGACTGAGGGTAGGCTACATAGTGCCGTGTCACTAAGGGTAGGCTTCATAGTGTCATGTTACTGCTGGTAGGCTACAAAGTGCCATGTCATTAAGGGTAGGCTACATAGTGTCATGTTACTGTGGGTAGGCTATATAGTGCCATGTCACTAAGGGAAGGCTACACAGTGACATGCCACTGAGTGTAGGCTACATAGTGACATGTCACTGAGTGTAGGCTACATAGTGACATGTCACTGAGTGTAGGCTGCATAGTGCCATGCCACTGAGTGTAGGCTACATAGTGACATTTCACTGAGGGTAGGCTACATAGTGTCATGTGACTTAGGGTAGGCTATATAGTGCCATGTCACTAAGGGTAGGCTACATAGTGACATGTCACTGAGGGTAGGCTACATAGTGCCATGTCACTAAGGGTAGGCTACATAGTGTCATGTCACTAAGGGTAGGCTTCATAGTGACATGTCATTAAGGGTAGGCTACATAGTGTCATGTCACTAAGGGTAGGCTACATAGTGACATGTCACTACGGGTAGGCTATATAGTGACATGTCACTGAGTGTAGGCTACATAGTGTCATGTGACTGAGGGTAGGCTACATAGTGCCATGTCACTAAGGGTAGGCTTCATAGTGTCATGTTACTGTGGGTAGGCTCTATAGTGCCATGTCACTAAGGGACGGCTACACAGTGACATGCCACTGAGTGTAGGCTACATAGTGCCATGTCACTGAGTGTAGGCTACATAGTGCCATGCCACTGAGTGTAGGCTACATAGTGACATGTCCCTTAGGGTAGGCTACATAATGACATGTCACTGAGGGTAGGCTACATAGTGTCGTGTGACTGAGGATAGGCTGTATAGTGCCATGTCACTAAGGGTAGGCTACATAGTGACATGTGACTTAGGGTAGGCTACATAGTGCCATGTCACTAAGGGTAGGCTACATAGTGTCATGTCACTGTGGGTAGGCTTCATAGTGACATGTCATTAAGGGTAGGCTACATAGTGTCATGTCACTAAGGGTAGGCTACATAGTGACATGTCACTAAGGGTAGGCTATATAGTGACATGTCACTGAGTGTAGGCTACATAGTGTCATGTGACTGAGGGTGGGCTACATAGTGCCATGTCACTAAGGGTAGACTTCATAGTGTCATGTTACTGCTGGTAGGCTACATAGTGCCATGTCACTAAGGGTAGGCTACATAGTGTCATGTTACTGTGGGTAGGCTATATAGTGCCATGTCACTAAGGGTAAGGCTACACAGTGACATGCCACTGAGTGTAGGCTACATAGTGACATGTCACTGAGTGTAGGCTACATAGTGCCATGCCACTGAGTGTAGGCTACATAGTGACATGTCACTGAGGGTAGGCTACATAGTGTCATGTGACTTAGGGTAGGCTATATAGTGCCATGTCACTAAGGGTAGGCTACATAGTGTCATGTCACTGAGGGTAGGCTACATAGGCTACATAGTGTCATGTCACTGAAGGGTAGGCTACATAGTGACATGTCACTTAAGGGTAGGCTACATAGTGACATGTCACTAAGGGTAGGCTACATAGTGACATGTCACTGAGGGGTAGGCTACATAGTGTCATGTAGGGGTAGACTGTAGGGTAGGCTACATAGTGTCTACCATGTCACATGTCAAGGGTAGACTACATAGTGCCATGTCACATAAGGGTGACATGTCATGTTACTGAGTGTAGGCTACATAGTGACATGTCAATGAGGGTAGACTACATAGCGCCATGTCACTAAGGGTAGGCTACATAGTGTCATGTTACTGAGTGTAGGCTACATAGTGACATGTCACTAAGGGTAGGCTACATAGTGCCATGTCACTAAGGGTAGGCTACATAGTGACATGTCACTAAGGGTAGGCTACATAGTGTCATGTCACTGAGGGTAGGCTTCATAGTGACATGTCACTAAGGGTAGGCTACATAGTGTCATGTCATTAAGGGTAGGCTACATAGTGACATGTCACTAAGGGTAGGCTACATAGTGTCATGTCACTAAGGGTAGGCATGTACATAGTGACATGTCACTAAGCTACATATTGACATGTCACATGTTACTACAGTGGTGGCTACATAGTCATGTTATAGGGTAGGCTACAAGGGTAGGCTACATAGTGACATGTCACTAAGGGTAGGCTACATAGTGTCATGTGACTGAGGGTAGGCTTCATAGTGACATGTCACTAAGGGTAGGCTACATTGTGTCATGTCACTGAGGGTAGGCTACATAGTGACATGTCACTAAGGGTAGGCTACAGTCTGTCCATGTGACAGCTCTAATGTTATCACATTGTAGCCTTCTTTGAAGTAAATACTTTGGTTTATTTGTGTCATTTTATAAGATGTTCTTTTATGTGAATTACTGCACACTGAATTTCTGGAAATATCATTCTAATGTTTATGGTAATTTCAGGGAGGCGTTACACTGGACCTGAGCAAGATGGATAAGATACTGTCCGTGCATCAGGAGGACTTTGATGCACAAGTGGAGGCAGGGGTGTCTCGTCAAGGGTTAAATGCTTACCTTCGTGACACGGGATTGATGTTCCCAATTGGTACGATACAAAAACTGTCTTACATTCGATCCAGTTATATATATTGTTAATGCCCTCTTGCCCAAGAGACCTTACTGAGATTACATTGTGATACTTATCTCCCATGAATAGTAGCCACATATTAGTGAATGTGGAATAGGTGTTGATTACCCCATGCTTGTTGCCAGAGCTGACATAGATAGGGTGGATGGTTACATTCATCATGCATGGTCTGATCCACATTATTTCCTTGTGACGTGGCTTTCTTTATCATGATTGTGGTGATGGCAGAGTCTCACTGTTATGGAATGTGTGACTTAGTCAATGTTTGTCATGTTTGTCATAGATTTAGCTGAGAGAATTATTTTATCTTCTCTCGTACATGCAGATCCGGGTGCAGATGCTTCTCTGTGTGGAATGTGTGCTACCAGTGCATCAGGCACCAATGCAGTGAGGTACGGGACGATGAGGGAGAACGTCCTCAACATGGAGGTCGTGTTGGCAGACGGCAGGGTCATCAACACAGCTGGCAAGGGCAGACGCACAAAGTGAGATTACTTACTGAAACACGGACCTGTTAATCCCATAATCAGCACTACAGAACCCAGTCATTGTCTCGTACACCTACGTGTGAGATGAAGTGAGAAGGCAGAACGGAAATACCACACAAACATATGGAGTACTGGTTTTACTGGAGTACAGGGTCCCGATCCACAAAGCATCCGTACTAGCATAGCACCATGTAACGTTACGACCTGTCGTAACTCTGTAGTTTATCATAGACTTAAGAATGTCGTAGCGCTACGAACGTTTTGTGGATCGGGACCCTGGTTTTACTGGAGTACTGGTTTTACTAGTCTTGTTGGTGGTGAACCATCATGGGTGGCATACTCATCTAATGCATCACCATTTTCAGTGTATCCATTAAGTGTGCCTGATTCCTAGCCATGATGCCATGAGAACAGCCCTGGATTGTTTGTCAAGGGCAGGAGTTGAGTTTCAGTAATTTCATCAAACAAATGAATATGTTAGATTTTCTTAAGGCCCGCTCCAGCAGTTAGATCACATACTGTGTTGCAACTTAAATACTGCTGAAAGCAGTGTTCAGCCCCTACTGACTCACTAGTTCTTGGTGAGATTATATGTCATGAATTATACCTGATTGGCTCAGGAGTTATTAAATGAAGCCAAATAGAAATTTTCGAAAGTGCAACAACAAAGTGCAGAAACAAATGGATGTACCCATCAACTGCCTGGCATAATGTATTTCCCAAGTAAAAACCTTTTCACAGACATCTCAGTCCATGAGAGGTAGACTTACCGGAAGGTAATATCTGTGAAACTTAATACTTTATCTCTGTGGATACTGCAGGAAGACGTCTGCAGGGTACAACCTGACAAACTTGTTTGTGGGCTCTGAGGGCACCTTGGGCATCATTACAAAGGCCACACTACGTCTCTATGGCATACCTGAAGCAGTATGTACGGGACATAGCTTTCTTGCAGTCACTGTGCTTTAGAAATGAAAATGTTTACTGTGGATGATAAATCATTAAAATTGTGGCACCTTATGGTACTTAATTTTCTGAAATTTGAAGATGATAGGACAAAAAGAGTACATTGTATTTTGACTGGTACCTATTTTGACAGACTTTACTGTAATATATGCTTTACTTTGAACTTATTAAACTACCGATAGGCTTTGACAATGACTTATATTTGTGAAAGATTCTAGAGTTGCTTATTGGCTCTATTTTCCCATCAGACTGTGTCAGCTGTCGTCCACTTTGAGACAGTCCAAGGGGCAGTGGACACAACAGTCAACGTCCTGCAGTGTGGAATCCCCATGGCCAGGATAGGTAAGGCTGTATAGTGCCATGTAATACTAGAGAATGTGTGATAATACCTGTAGACAAATACAGTCGAGCACCGTTGTCTCGATATTCATGGGACCAAGAAAAAATATCGAGTTACCCGAACTTCGAGACGTCAGACCAGAGCATATCATCACATATCACTGTGTTTAGTCGTAACAGTGAGTACTTCCTAATTAATTCCTTCTTCACTAATCCTAATTAGATAACAAGCAAGTGACATCTTCAACTCAATTAGCCCTAATTAGTTTACAGTACGATTCATGCCACACCGTGTGTAAACGTGTGGAAACAACCTCAGTGGGAGGTTCATACTTGCCCATGAAAGGTAGATGAATATCAAGTTTCTCTGCAAATATCGAGTTAAAAGGGTAATTTTGCTTGTTGGGCCATGTAATTATATCGAGATATCCGAAATATCGAGAAATCCGTATTGAGTTAAAAGAGCTTGAATAATGATAAATTATGAAGGATTTTGCCAGGACTGAGATGTTATATCGAGACAACCGAGATATCGAGTTATCAGAGTTCGACACAACGGTGCTCGACTGTATGTTTCCCCAATGGTTGAAGATGTGAACATGGTGCAATGCTCAAATTGTTCTTTTCTCATCACAGAATTCTTGGATGAAGTGACTATTGATGCCTTCAACAAGTACAGCAAGTTTGACATGAAAGTGGCACCCTCTCTCTTCCTTGAGTTCCACGGGCCTGCCAACGGCCTTGACGACCAAGTCAGTACTGTGGGTGAGTTGCTTGTCCTCCTGTCGACATCTGACGGTTTGTTTCAGGTCAGCAGGGATTTGTCAGGGACTCAAAAGAACTTCGCTTGGCAGGCATATTGGAAAAAATCACTGTCTCCCTCATCATTGGGATTTCTTACTTTATTACATTTAACATTAATTTATCAGTGTATACTCAACTTTGGATTCTAGGCAATAATGTATAAAAAAGCATAAAAGCCTCTTTATCATGTTTTCTTTTACGTACATGAGTTGGGAAGATTTCATGCCAGTTCTGGCATTTGTAACAGATATAGTTCTGAGTATAATCCTCAGGGGAACCCTATGTTGATGGAAGATGAAAGGTGGGGAAGTAACGATACATGCAGGGGATCATGTGCTGATAGCAAGCTCAAACTTTGTTGGGAAGTTAGAATAGTAATGTCAAGTGTGTCCTTGTTCCTCTGTGACTGGCCCAAATGAAGCACATGGAAACAGGGGCTGGAATATGGCTAAGATGCCCTTGACTGCAAGGCAAGTTTTCTTTACAGAGGAACTATGTCAGATGAATGGCGGTTCTGACTTCCGCTGGGCCAAGGATGCTGAAGAGAGAAACAGACTATGGAGGGCCAGGCATGACATCATCTATGCATGTATGGCTCTGAAGCCAGGATCCAAGGTGTGATCAATAAACTGAATGAATAATTATACCCTCAGCTTCTGGGAAAGAATGTAGTGATTACTAGATCTTTGCAATATACAGCCATTGTAAAAAATATGGTTTAATACACGTGAGCAGCACATATACTATATAACTGATGTGCCAGACTGACACTGTACTGTTGTAATTATATTTATGGTTCATGATAAAACAATGTATCTGCTGTTTCTGGGAAGTACCTTGGGATAATTTTCTACACAATATGCACTGTTGACTATACACCATTCAGCTTAAGAGGGACATCCTTCAGAGCAACTTTTAATGAGAGATCATTGCTTTGTTTGTGAATAATTTTTGTTCATCTGTATCAGCAAACTAGTCAAGTTGAGATGCAGGGTCCTGATTCATGAAGTCTTCGTAGCACATTTGTAACCCTATGATATACTATTTAGTTACGACAGCTTGTAAGGCTACAAACATTTAGTGGACTGGCACCCAGATATCTTGTAAATCTGTGACAGCTGACATCTATATCACTTGTCTTTGTATCACAGCCCTATTCTACTGATGTTTGTGTGCCCATCTCCAAACTGCCTGAAGTCATAATCAGGTCGAAGGATTTCATCAAGGAGGCGGGAGTTATAGGTAGGCTGGTAATGTAGTATTACTCACATTTATTCCCGAACATTCCTCCTTTAAGTAAGTCAACTTTCCTTAGCCATGACTTGACAAGTGGAAATCACATTAGGGAACAATTATCTATATTATCTCCGCATCAATGTTTGCCCTGTCCAACAGCAGAAGGTTGGTTTAGTTGTAGCAGTGATAGATGATATTTGTGTTATGAGTGAGCGAGCGAGCTAAGTGTGCACTATTCATTCATGTCACGGTATGTAGACTTAATGGGGGAGGAAAGCCTGAAGCGATGCAGGTCTTATATGGTTACCTTTTGGTAGAATCCACAAGCACTCTCATATGCTGACTAGCCAAGAAATATGACCCAGGTGAATCAGGGATTTGTACCCAGATTGGATGGTAGAGTATATTTATGTCACTAAGTGCTTTATTTCATTTTGCATGATGTTAGGGTCAGTCAATGGGAAAATGTAAACTAATGTCATACCTAAGGTTAAAGACGTTGAAGAGTTTTGCTGTATGTATTTACTTCTAAGGAGGTTCGGTTCTCTTCATGAGAGGTTTGCAGAGACTGCATACAATACAAGTTACTCGAATTTTATGTGATTATCAAAGATTTTTCTTTCTTGTTATTCATCAAAGATGGATTGGTTAGGCAAACATAAATATGCATTATCTGTTAATATTTAATTTTGTGCTTGACCTGAAAACTAATGTCAGACAGGTGGGATTTGAACTAGAGACACATTTTGTTTCAGGCCCAATAGTTGGGCATGTTGGAGATGGCAATTTCCACGTGTTCTTCCCAGTTGACCGCAGTAATGCTGAAGAAGTTCAGAAGGTCAAGGACATTGCTGTTAAAATGGCTGAGTGAGTAGTAATCTGTTATGTGTGATTTTCTTTTCAGCGCCAATAGTCAGTCATGCTGGTGATGGCAATTTTCACTGTGCATTACTTCCCCTTGAAACCAGCATTGAGGAGAAGCAGCAAGCCATGGAGCTAGCAAAGAAAATAGCTCTGTAAGTTTACAAGTCCATGCTGCTGGCTTTACAAACCTAATTGTTAACTCTAACATGGCGGCTTGTTGACCATTTCATATTTCCCTTGCTTCTAACTAAGGACGGAAGTAGAACAATCACACCATCTTCCCTTTCTGTGCCTGTCAAAGTGCATGCTTTGTCTCCACAGATGAACTGATCAAACACAAAGTATCAAGGTCAAACTGAAACATTATGATAACTTGTCCTAAATAAAATGTGCTAAAGCAAGAAAACAGTATTTTGAAATGTATGATGTTGTCATTTAGTGAGAGACTAGAAATCTTTATTAATTTGTTCCCTTTGTCTGTAAATGGTTTATTCTTAGATCTCTACTATTTCTCAGCAGTGCTAGTGTTAGAAATACTTTGTTTTGGGGTATTTTGGAAACATATTAAGTGTGAGAGAGACAAGTAGGGAGTGTGGGGGGTGTAATGTAGCGTTCAGTATTACTACCTTGATATGCCATGCCGGCCTCGCCAGGGAGGAAAGCTTGAGGTCATACATGTGTTAATGTTTACCATAAATCAAACAGAACATGGATGGTGCCAAGGAAACTAATTAATTCGGAAATCATATTGTTGTGATTCCATCAGTGAATTAGCAAATTGGCTTTCTTCATCATCAGACACTCTTCCTGAACTGATCCTGAAGTGATCCTGGTAAACATTAGACTTTAACTTGGGACATCATACTTGTTAACCCCAATGTGCTTGAAGGTGTTCATTATCACTGAGATGATTTCATTATCACTGAGATGATTTCATTCCTCTGCTCTAACTCTCCTTGATGGTGAACTAACTTTACTTAAGGCTAACCAGTTCTGTTCCATGTTCCACCCTGAGAATGTTCATCAACTGCAATATCCTCCCTTTGCATGCTTTACCTGGTTTGTAGCGTGTTGTTGTGTGTTGCCATGGTGACACAGATTGTATATTATATTTTGTCCTGGGTGGCTATATTGACACAGACTGTACAAAGCATGTTGGTCTTTATTACCATGGTTACACAGATTGTATGTTAAACTTTGTCATGTGTTGCCATATTGACACAGACATTTTCAAAGCATGTTGGCCTGTGTTGCCATGGTGACAGATTGTATGGAGTGTGTTAGCCTGTTCCAGCTGTTAGGTAGGTAGGTAGGTAGGTAGATAAGGTTTTAGGGCGACCTTGGGCTCCAGCTGTTAGAAAAGTAAAGGCAGTTACCTCCCTTTGTTCATGTTTACAGACTTGGTATGTCCCTGGATGGGACTTGCACAGGGGAACATGGTATTGGCATTGGCAAGAGGGCGCTGCTTCAGGAGGAGCTTGGTGATACAACTCTCGGGGTCATGCAGCAACTGAAGGCAACCTTTGACCCCAAGGGTATTCTCAACCCTGGCAAGGTCTTGTTTTAAGGCTTGATTACAAAGAATATTCAGCTGTACAATAAGTAATTGTTTCACATGATATTGCATCATACATTTGATGTTACTATATACAGGTTGTCAGAGGACTTGCTATGCACATGTATACTCAAGATGTATCCAGTATCTTTCAGCTGGAAATGTTTGTAGTTCAGCCATTGGGTGACAATGACGTTGCATGTTGGATGTTTTGTGATGATGTACCTAAAACCGTTCACTTGTATCTGACCAGATTACACAGGTGATGAGAACGATTTATATATTTATAGGATATGTTTGCAGTTGGAATTTACTGGTGTTAGTAAATACTTCAGTATATGAATATAGACATTGTCTACCTGTTATCAGTGGCTCCAGACTGATGTATCTGCTGGTAACTATGGAAGTGGTTGTTTCACCAGCCCAGAGATCCTGATAAGCTGCATAGTTTGTCATACTTGAGTATACAAATAGATATGTAGAGGTTAAGCACTCCTTGGTTTTACAACACTTGACGTACTATACATTATTATCCAGTGTAGCCTTTTCAGTTGTTGTTCAGTCCTGCCCCACAACAAAGCACATGTGATACATGTGGTCTCACCTTAGGCAAGTGAGTTTGTTCAAAATTGCCTCTGTTCACCCAGCAGAAAATAGGTACCCGGTAGAATAAGTCATGTGACTATAACTTTCTAGCACCTCACAGGCAGCTTGGGTTATCCGCGGTAATAATGAACTGTGGAACTCTGTTAGCGCTTTGAACATACTTTGGTGCGGAGTTCAGCGCAATATAAGAATCCATATTATTATTATTTAATGATTGCACATCCTTACTTACTGAGTTAATGTAGGCAACTCCTGTACAGGAAGACCTACATACATGTTTCCAGAAATGTATTGCTGTTAAAATCCCTGACACTTAACTCGATGTACTGGGAAGTAATTATACTCAAAAACCTTGTGTTTGCAGGAGAAGCAGTTGTGCTGATATTTTTTTCTGTAGGTAATTTGTTTTCTCAAATGCTTGTCACGTTGCTCATGATGTATGTTGGTTCTGTGTACTGTAAATCATGAAATTCATGCGAGCATTCCATTAATGCGAACAATGCGTCTGTACTCTTCTCGCATTATTATAATGACGCATTTCAGTCTGACCATGTCTACTTGATAAAAGACAGAAAACGTACATCTGTTGACACTACACATTACACCGATACAGGTCACTTCCTCATTACAGGTATGTCAAGCCACATGTAATTATCACTGGTTACAATCACTGGTCATTTTTTATAGTCACTCAAGCACATCAGCCAGGCCAGACATTCTCCAGCCACTTGTTTGTTGTACCTTGGTAGATGACTTGTTTCTTTCACGTCGGATTACGTTTATACATGTTGTCATAAGACAAGTAGTAGCAAGCAATCACATGATCAAACATGGCAGCGTAATCAAAACATCGTCAGCTCATTTCCATTTATTGCTTAACAAGCTCAATTGAGGTTATTTGGTAAATAACAAGTGTGAAAAGAAAAAAAAACCCACCAAAGATTCAGGGTGTCACAGATTCCAGAGCTCGCATTAATTTAGTGACGCATTTTAGACTAGACCCTCGCACTTGCATTAAATTTGTGACGCATTAATTTCATGATGTACAGTATTTGCTGCTTTATGTTCTTTCAGTGTAGCTGCTTTTCTTTTGGCTTTTGAGAAACACAGGACAGAAAACCCTTGAATTGAATACTCCCCAGTTAACTGCAGGATGAAGCATATATATCACAGTTCCACTCAGGTATTAAACACACAGCAGAGATATTGTGAAGGATTTCATCTCAAATATTCAACACACAAACGAGTTATTCTGAAGCATTTTATCACCAGTATTGAGATATTAACACTGTGAGAGATATAGTGTTCTGAGACTAAGGGCTTGGCCTACCTTCAGCTCGTAGACATGCCCCCCAGTTAATCTACCTCTGTGGCATGGGTATGGGAAGATACGGGATGATACCACGCACATATACAGGTATACTCTACTAGGATTACATGTCATGTGCTTATATATAATCAAGTTGATAAATATTTTATTTGCCGCCTTTTTACATGAGTTCGGGATTTCACTTGTATGTTGGTCTACTAGACAAGTATTTTTGTCTACTAGATAAGTATGTTTGTCTACTAGTTAAGTAATTTTGGCCTGCTAGACAAGTATATTTGTCCACTAGACAGGTATATTTGTCGAATAGACAAGTATGTTGGTCTGCTAGACAAGTGTATTGTTCTACTAGACAAGTATATTTGTCCACTAGACAAGTATGTTGGTCTGCTAGACAAGTGTATTGTTCTACTAGACAAGTATATTTGTCACCTGGACAAGTATGTTGGTCTGCTAGACAAGTATATTTGTCTACTAGATAAGTAATTTTGGCCTGCTAGACAAGTATATTTGTCCACTAGACAGGCATATTAGTCGACTAGACACATATGTTGGTCTGCTAGACAAGTGTATTGTTCTACTAGACAGGTATATTTGTCGACTAGACACATATGTTGGTCTGCTAGACAGGTATATTTGTCCACTAGACAAGTATGTTGGTCTGCTAGACAAGTGTATTTGTCCACTAGACAAGTATGTTGGTCTGCTAGACAAGTGTATTTGTCCACTAGACAAGTATGTTGGTCTGCTAGACAAGTGTATTTGTCCACTAGACAAGTATGTTGGTCCACTAGACAAGTATGTTGACCTGCTAGACAAGTATGCTGCTAAGTAACACAGATAAAGGTAGACATAATTTAGGAAACTGATGTCAAGGTTGTGAAAATAGACTGTGCTAAATATCAAGGTGACTTTGTTTACAAATAAAAGAGACAACATTGTTTGATAAGAGTATGCGTGCGAAGACATGGATATTGTGCCACAGTTGTTTTAATGCTCATACTTTTCTGTCTTACACATTTTCTATGGGACCAGTGATTTTTGTGTGACATCTAGCTTGTTGGTTACACGAAACGTGTCATAGCATGTGATCTCCAGGAATCAGGACTTGGTGGTCAGTATCATATTATACAGGTACATGTTTAGGTTATGGGTTTGCATCCCAATGTTATCATGAGGATGTAAAGCAGTGTGTCATTATGCAGTGTGTCATTATGCAGTGTGTCATTATGCAGTGTGTCATTATCAGGAATACTTTCCTGTGTACTCATGATAACATACAGACACAGTGATCTCCGAAAATATTGTTACAACCAAACATTTCTGCTGGTAGGATGAATTGTGGAGGTTGGTTTGGTACAAATTAAAACCATTAACAGACAGATGGAGAGCATGTTGAGAAGGAAATATGTCAATATCAGCACTGATGATCATCTGGGTGGTTTACATTCAAATGTGCAAACACAGAAAGGAAAATACCTCGGGACTGGAACAAAATGAAGCAGGCCAAACCAAAAACTGATGAGACTGTAAAGTATATATGACTGCAGAGATGTGCTGATGTTATGGCTGGTAATTGTTTCTAGGAATATGAGTTTACTTGTGACTATAGTTAATGGTGCCTTGTTATGTTCTAGGAATATGAGTGTACTTGTTATTATAGTTAATGGTGCCTTGTTATGTTCTAGGAATATGAGTTTACTTGTGACTATAGTTAATGGTACCTTGTTATGTCCTACCACTGAGTGCACTAACATGGAAGTGTTAAATGTAATCCATTCTTTTTCAACAACTTCAGGATCTCTCACTTGGATGCATAGAATATTATTGCATCATGTTAAAAGACTTCCAGATTTATCATTTGAATGTCAGAAATCTTTTGCCCCTTTCATCGTGCTTGGGCTCTTATCTTATAAGATTTCAGGCTTAACTGTACGAAGTGTGGTTGATAGAAATAAGATCAGTAAACTCCCCGTGATTTTCATGGCATTTAATACATACAGTGAACCAAACGTGAAATATCAAAGTATTTTTGTACTTCAAAGTGTTTTTCATTTCTAATATTTGTTAACTGACACAGAGGAAAGAAAAAGAGATTGTTTTAAAAACCATGATTTCATAGCTAAGTTGAGGAGGAATATGTATGAATTAATAAAAGACCAAATCCCCATTATTTATGATGTGTTTGAAAACTGCTTGTGTGATACTGATCATTACAGAAGCATGGCACTGAGATCACATACATTTTGCAGATGCTGTTGTTAATTCTGTCTCCACTAACACGATCTACATAACTGCCTGCAAGTGAACCATTCATTTATCAGAATCATTGTATACCTTGCACAATGGAGGTTTCAGGAGATAACTTGATGAGATTTATCTAATTGCTGTAGTACCACCATGCAGTCACTCCTTTCAAGTATTCTCATTTAATTAAATATTTCTGTGTGATAATTCAAATATTGTAACATGAAATCATAGTTAAAATTTGTATAAGAGTTGTGCTGATGTCATGAAGTGTGAATACTTTCAGGTGACTTCAAATTGAGCTTTTGAAAATAGGAATGTGTACCCTGACTTCTCTTCAGTTTGTAAATGTCGGTATACCAAAACATTCTCACCTGAGCAGGTAAGTATTGATAGAAATGCAGTCATGCACTCAGATCAGTATTTTCAGAATCAATAAAGAACTTTTTCACTGTGACTATAAGATTAGGGTGGCCGTGAGAATTAATATCACATATTCATGTACTATATTTTTTGCTGTAGTGATAATTCAGCTGTATGAATGTCTTCAATGCAGATGTGTGAGGCATGATTCACTGTTGATTATATGACTCACACAAAATATCCTAACTACATAGATATGAATGTTCTCAGCATTACTCATCACCAGTCCTCTATGCGATAAACGCTGTGACTTATGAGCTGGGAATACATGTCCTTATGTGTTTAACTTTTGCCAGTTGTATGCTACTGTTTGAAATGATTTATAAAGTGCCATGCCCTGACTGCTTTTATTTTATAGAAAAATGTGTATTAATGTATGTAGAAGGTATTTGAATTTATTCTTTGTAGTTTTGAAATGCTCATCACTGTTAGTCTTACATTTGTTTCCATTATATTTACACCACTATCTATAAACATCCAATACTAATGTCAGTGTAAAAATGGGTACTATTGTTAATATTCTCAATGTCACTCAGGTAAACTGAAAGCAGTAAGGATCTTACAAGGTCTAACTGAGCAGGTACATGTTTTCTGCTGCATATATATATACATGTATAAAGTTTTCCAGTTTTCATGAGCAGCTGTATGTTAAAGGAACTGAATACAGGCATATTTTGTTAACTGAAGTTTCCCCTCAATACTCCCTTGACCTCACATAGCAGCACCATATTTTACCTCTGGAAGTTTCCTGTGATCACAAGAAGAGTTCTTTTATACCCTCCTTTTAAATTAGTCCTGTCAAGTGTTGGTACCCCTATGCAGGTTGTGAGAGGCAGCTTAAGGGATGGAGTTGTCTGTGACTTGGGTGATTGCGTGTCATCATGCCCTGGTGGCAGGGATCGCGGTTCATGATATCAAGCATTTGTTTGCCTGTCAGGGCTTAATCAGTTATTGGCTGCCTTTGTATAGCTGGAAAATAGTTGAGTGCTACGTTATCAACAAACACACAAAAAGGTCAATATTGTAGACAGGTTTGCAACCTCCTGTATACAGGTGGCGCATATGCCAGGCTTGATGTAAGGGTTACCTTTAATGTCCTCGGGGGTATCACGATTAGTGTCGGACCCTCCGACAAATCCGGCAGATTCCCCACGGTCCGATGGAAGTCTACAACCCACCAGTCCCAGTGACTGACTATATTTCACGATGACTTTGACTGAGGTTGTTGTATGTGACATGTGACACTTGTTTGCTGTTTAAATTTTACGTTTATTAATAATTTCAAAGACAAAAATAAGAAATGTTAAATCTTAAATGTGTGTTTAATTTTTATTCTCTGGAATGTGAATTTTCAGTGGGTCAGACAGACATCTGAAACTTATGGGACCCAATGTCCTGTTACTTTGAAACACCATTCGTGAACACTGGGGTATTCAGGCCCGCCTCTGTAGTATTGTAGAGAGAGGATGGTCAGCGGCTCGGTCCCCTGGCCTACTTACTTCCAAACAGATTAGAAGATGCTTGCATTGTTCCGCTTCCTGGCTCTCCCCATAAAGGGGCGGTGGGGTAGCCTAGTGGTTAAAGACTTCACTCATCACATGGCAGACCCGACTTTGATTCCCCACATGGGTACAATGTATGAAGTCCATTTCTGGTGTCCCCCGCCATGATATTGCTGGAATATTGCTAAAAGCAGCATAAAACTAAACTCACTCACTCACTCTACCCATAAGGGTGATAACACAATGCCTGGTCAGAATTGTGTCTGTGTACTCTATCTGATATACCTTTACAAAGGACATAATCTTGAACATGACATGATGTTAAATTTGCCTCAATAGGGCATATACTTCAAGTCTAGACTAGATGCAGCACAGCTTTTACCATGGCTGAGCAGTGAGGCGTAGCTGTAGATATCCCCCATGTTCATAGACCCAGCATATTTCCATCTCATTTAATACAATGATGGGCTACCTGTGGAGGTACTTGTTGTTTTTGTTGATTGCTCACTAATTGTTTATGAAAGTTTGAATTATTGGTGCTAGTTTTGTATAGACTGTTCCCTGCCACTCTGGTTTGTGGTGATCGACTGTGTTGTCTTTATATACAATGTTGTGTTATCTATATGGAATATACAGTGATTTTCCCTGTTTGTTAATCTGGGGCTACTTTCACGAAGCTACCTTTACTAAGGTTAACCTTAACTCCTATTCTTTAAGATTGCACTAAGGTTACCTTAGTGACTTACGATCACCTTAGTGCTTTGTGAAAGCAGGCCCTGGTGTATAATCTGTGCTAACTATACACTGATTTATGATATGTGTATATTGATTAAAAGATGAAACATTATATTCTATGTTAGTTGTGTGTTATGTTCCCCTTGCAAATCTCTCTCTCTCTCTCTCTCTCTCTCTCTCTCTCTCTCTCTCTCTCTCTCTCTCTCTCTCTCTCTCTCTCTCTCTCTCTCTCTCTCTCTCTCTCTCTCTCTCTCTCTCTCTCCCTCTCCCTCCTTGAATCTATGCACCTTGTGAGCATGATGAAACAGGGCCTAAACTTTTACTGAAGGGACACCTGGTCCGCTTGGCTCAAAAGCGGACCGATGAATTTCTCTGAAAACTAATAAACATCCCTCAATGAAACGCTGCATCAAAAATAGCGTGATTTGTTTGCAGAATTTATGTCCTAAAATTTAAAAAGTTGTTCAACAAACTATCATTTTATATTGTTCATTACGATTTTTTACGAGGGGAGTATGAAGAAGAAAGGGACAGACAGGTGTTAGAAAAGCACATGCAAAAGTGCCGACAAAGTTAACCTGTGCTGTGCCGTCTCCATCCTTGCTGTCCCTTTCTCTGCACTCCTCCCTCGTGCAAAATAGCGAACTGTGTCAATATTTTAATGATAGTTTGTTAAACAACTTTTTAAATTTTAGGACATAAATTCTGCACACAAATCACAGAGTTGGTCTGATGTTTTGATTATGATCAGCCTTTCATTGAGTATTATATATTTATTAGTTTTCGAGTTAAATTGCAATTCATCGGTCCGTTTTTGAGCCAAATGCACTATACGTTTCTTTTCTCACTTGGCTAGTATCATTTTGCTTTGAAATGACTACCGACCCTTACAAAATACACAAAATGCCACCTTCGTGAAAAGCAGATCAAGTACACCCAATCTGAAGATCCGAAGGAACCGTAAAACGCTGAACCCGGCAAAGTATAGTCTGTCATACAGACCCTGAAACAAACATATCCAAGAAAGCCCTTGCAAGTCCAGAGAATGTGGCAAGTTTCAGAAAATGAAGAAAGTCTCTGGGCTCCTATTTATTTTATATTTTATGATTATAATTTAAGAACGGTTTTCATTTCAGAGACTATCTGTTAGTCTAAGCAAAGCACAACTTGCTATGAAGCCATATGTTTATGTACCTAGGCTAATATGTACTGATATGAGGGTTGAGAGGGTTATTATCGCATTATACCCGTGTAAATAAAGGACTGACGTAGATTTCAGTCTTTTCATTTCTTACCACAGAAGAAGTGCTGTTAATACCTCTGTCACGCACAATGGCAGTGAATGAAATAAGGCCCGTCCGACAGCCCGAGACGGGCTACACATTTCTGATGGAAGGTCTAAATTTTTAGCTCGCCAGCCCGATTGTCTAGTAAAATATTAGATAACATGTTCCATACATCTGAGAAAATGGCTATCGTGAATAGACAGTTAGACCGTAAATACATGTCTCAGGTTCATTAAATAATTCATTGTAACTAAAAAGTGAGCTATTTTCTTTGGATTGTCTCGTCTGGTTAAATCCATTTTGGGATGGTAACATTTTGAAGTTGGTGCTTGTTTGTCGGCACCATACACATGGATGTGCTTGTTTGTCGGCCACACACACATGGATGTGCTTGTTTGTCGGCACCACACACATGGATGTGCTTGTTTGTCAGCCCCACACACATGGATGTGCTTGTTTGTCAGCCCCATACACATGGATGTGCTTGTTTGTCGGCCCCATACACATGGATGTGCTTGTTTGTCGGCCCCATACACATGGATGTGCTTGTTTGTCGGCCCCATACACATGGATGTGCTTGTTTGTCGGCCCCATACACATGGATGTGCTTGTTTGTCGGCACATGGATGCTTGTTTGTCGCACATGGATGTGCTTGTTTGTCGGCCCCACACACATGGATGTGCTTGTTTGTCGGCCCCACACACATGGATGTGCTTGTTTGTCGGCACCACACACATGGATGTGCTTGTTTGTGTACACGTGCTTGTTTGTACACACATGGATGGATGTGCTTGTTTGTCGGCACCACACACATGGATGTGCTTGTTTGTCGGCACCATACACATGGATGTGCTTGTTTGTCGGTACCACACGCATGGATGTGCTTGTTTGTCGGCACCATACACATGGATGTGATTGTTTGTCGGCCCCACACACATGGATGTGCTTGTTTGTCGGCCCCATACACATGGATGTGCTTGTTTGTCGGCCCCATACACATGGATGTGCTTGTTTGTCGGCACCATACACATGGATGTGCTTGTTTGTCGGCACCATACACATGGATGTGCTTGTTTGTCTGCACCATTGGATGTGCTTGTTTGACGGCACCATACACATGGATGTGCTTGTTTGTCGGCCCCATACACATGGATGTGCTTGTGCCTTCCTCCCTTATTAGGCTGACACTACGTGATGAAACTAGAATACTGTTAAGAGCGGCGTCAAACCCAACTCACTCACTCACTGATAAAGCAGATGGCACTCATATCCGGGGCGGTGGGGTAGCCCAGTGGTTAAAGGGTTCACTCGTCACGCCAAAGGCTCGGGTTCGATGTACATTGTTTGAAGCCATTTCTGGTGTTCCCTACCGTGATATTGCTGGAATATTTGTTGGGAAACAAATTGCCACTCAAGAGTGTTGAGGCAAGAGGCAACAGTCTGTGTGACAACACAGGCACTTAATAAATGACTATTTCTATTTTAGGAATTACTGTTTTTATGTTAGGAATGACTATTTCTATTTTAGGAATAACTATTTCTATTTTACCATTTTGGTATAGATCTTCATACCGTTGTCAAGCATGACGAGTTATGGACAACGTCCCGTCAAAACAGAGTAACATCTTGTCCTTATTGTTACTTGCCAGCTTCTGAAATGCCAGTCCAACAGAACAGCCTGTAAAGTATATTCAAGCCTACACGTGGTCATGTGACTTGCATACGTTTCAAACTGGCGTTAAAGCCAGGTGACGACGCCGCAGCGTGGATGGTTGTAATACCCTATTCCTTTAATGGAACAACTTGTAGTAAAGAGACCAACGGAAATCTACATTTCCTGACCTAGTTTTCTCGCTATTATACTGACACAACAAGGAAAATCTGCCATTATCCTCAGTTGGAGCTTCAGGCCTACTACTATTATGGCGGCCGTCTTCCTACGTGCAAGACCTGTCTCTACAGTAGGAGGGGAACAGACTATACTCCCACTGTGCCCAATTACCTGGGACTTGACATTTTAATATGATCTTTTATTAGGGGGTAAATGATTATATCCGACATCAGCCAGGCTTTAATATCTCTTGTGGAACAAATGGTGAGTCTTACCCAGTGGCCGGGGATTTTCCTTTTATCGCTGGAGTATTACATCCTCCATATATTGTTATATCAGCTCTTTATAATGACGATGGGGTGACGCTCTGTGGAATCATTATCAATACCCCACCCACTGCACCCATTGTGTAGACGCACAAATAGGATATACTGTGAAAAACCGGTGTTGAACAACCAGCAAACCACGCCGGCTGGGATGGCGCAGTGAAACGGAAGCAGATGTTTGATTGTAAGGTAAACTCGGTCTATATTCCAAATCTCTACCTTCTTTGTGACAGGTATACTACTACCTCACTGAAGTGGTTGACAGCAACAGACATCACGGGGAAAACCAAGAAAGGGCTTGTGTGTCAGACCCGTCTCGGGAATTGAACCCGGGTCTTCCTATTGACTGGTAATGATTAATCACTAGCCTACCTTCAGTTACTAGAGGTTAGGACCACATGCCCTCGCGTCTTTGCGAGGATTAAAGATAACAAAAAATTTTAAAATAAAATAAATTGAGATGACCCCCTCACTCGAAATGCTTCATAGTACAATAAATCGTGACTAAAGTCTTCTTATACTGTGAAGCATTTCGAGTCGGGGGTCATCTCAATTTCATCGCAAAGACACGAGGGCCGGTGGTTAGAACTGGGATGCGATCAACTTACCACAAATGATATGAAATGAACATATGATGTATTATTTGTAATAAATTTATTAGCAATATTGTAAATATTTTACAAAATAACAAGGAAAGCTAACAACCTATGCTACCGAACAGACAACTAGAGTACGCAGTATTGACATGCACAGCGGAGACACTGACGACGACACTGTATCACAGATAAATAAATAACAATATGTAATATATACTTAAATGTAAAGTTAATGACTGAATCAGTGCCAAGCAGGCTGTATGTCTATATTTAAAGTAGACCATAGCAACGACCTTACAACGGTCCGGAGTCTCGCATTCATCTCCGCAGAACATTACTATTTACTTTGTACGTTAAATTTCCCAAATGGTTTCGCCAATGAAACTAATGTCAAATGCATTAACAGAAATGTGTGGCAAGCTTCAAATGAATAACTACAACAATATCGCATTAGATGTAACGGACACAGTTACTACAGCAAACTTTGAAATGCGACATGAACTACTTGGACTTGGCGAACTACTTGATGTGATGGCACATGGTAAGACGCCGACTCCGCGGTAACAGCTAATACAACAATAGAAATTAACATCCATAACGTCCAAGTGTCATTGAAGTGGAAGCGGAAGGTTGAATGACAAAACAAAAAGTACATCATGATCTACTTCCAAAATTTAAAAAAACCAACTAACCCAACAAACAACCCAAATGAAAACGTCTTAGACATGTGAGCTCTGCGAAAGGCTTGACATGAGCCATATCATGTCTCTGTAGCCTGGGACTGGATGTAAGACCTTCAGTAATGTAAGGTCAAGGCGACCTTCAGTAATGTAAGGTCAAGGTCAAGGGTGAAGTTTATAATGTAATGGACGGCAGTGGTTGAAGTTGAATAATGGAATAGCCATTGTGACGATGTTGTAACGAAGGCCCAGGTCAATGCTGCTGATGTAGCCGATGGTGTGCACAAGGTCAAGGTCGAGCTGAACACAGGTGGTCAAGCACACGGGGTTGTAACAGGGTGGCGCTGTAACAGGTAAGCGTTGTCAGAGGTCGGAAACTCACCACGCTCCCTTGTCGGGTCTCGCCTGCCCGGGTTGGTCAGTAAAATCTGATGACGTCAAAAATCTAACAGATCAGACTGCTTTTGCATTGGCGCCAAAACAGCCAACGTGACAAACAATCGTGGCTTCTACGTTTAAGTTCCACTTTGACTGGACAAGATCTTAGCTGCAGATGGACACGGCGTAGTACCGGGGAGCGAGACCATGGTCGATGTTCAGACTCAAATTCCGAATACAGCCATCGAAATGTGTGCTCGTTCGCTGAAATAAAATAAAATTTGAAATACAATGTGTAACTTCTAAAACAGGTGGCTTTGTATTATTTTATATTTTACAATAATGAAGGTTTAACGCCGTTTATTTGACGTTGACACCAATATTGTGCCCTGATGGAGAGAAAATCAGGTTCTACGGCTTGACGATCCATTGCTTTAACAGGGTGGATCACATCCCCATCCTTCACAGTGGAACCAGTGACCACGTCCGTCGGGACGGTGACTCGGCATCAAACAACTCCTCGAATACCTCATCTCCATTAAACGTCTGTTACGACAAGCATCGATACACACGTGACAATCTGTGAGCAAGACATACTCACCAACAGAGGCAGGACGGTGGCAGCGTCGACCGGTTCAAGACCGCCGAAAACAAATGACGTCAGTTTGCAGGTAACTGGGTAGCTTTTGAAGTAGGGTTGGTTGTCCAGAATGATGTAACCTTTTCTTCCCTCTCGTCGAAATTCAACCTTCGACGAAAAAAGATCAACCATAAGAAAACAGTTGGAACAATGGATGGGAAACGTACGTCAACACCCCGACTATGATAGATCTGATCACTCATGGATACAGTATTTAGAGCCAAGCGGGGCGGTGGTTAAAGCGTTTGCTCGTCACGCCGAAGACCCGGGTTCGATTCCCCACATGGGCGCAGTGTGTGAAGCCCATTTCTGGTGTCCCCCGCCGTGATATTGCTGGAATATTGCTAAAACCGGAGTAAATCTTAACCCACTCACTCTAGGGCCTAGCACTTTTGTCAACAAAACAATATGCAAGTTTTAACTATGATAGACCATCGACATTATATCTTTAACGTGAGTTGATGAACGGATGATTGTGACACAATACGTGCTTCTGTACGCCTATTACACATAAGAAACACATTATCAATCCCTCCCACACGTCCTGTCGTGATACCTGCGTGGGGCCCAGGCAGCACGCAATAACGTGCTGTAGGTGTGGTCTACTGCACTCGCGGTCGTTGTGACGTCACTTGAAGCCTTATCTACTGCTCACCAAGTTAGCATGGTGTCGTCATAATGGGTAAGTGTGACTTTCGATGGTGAAAAACGTGGTGCAAATTCGACCAAGGACATGGATTAGGTGCATTATGTACCGTTATCTCCTTTGTCCCCTAACCCACTAGTGGGTATGTACCGTTATCCCCTATGTACCCTTACCCATTACATACAGTTATCCTCTATGTACCGTTATGTCCTATGTACCCTTACCCACTACATACCGTTATCCACTATGTACCGTTATCCCCTATGTACCCTTACCCACTACATACCGTTATCCACCATGTACCATAATGTCCTATGTACCCTTACCCACTACATACCGTTATCCACCATGTACCATTATGTCCTATGTACCCTTACCCACTACATACCGTTACCCACCATGTACCGTTATGTCTTATGTACCCTTACCCACTACATACAGTTATCCCCCATGTACCGTTATGTCCTATGTACCCTTACCCACTACAAACAGTTATCCCCCATATACCGTTATGTCCTATATACCCTTACCCACTACATACCGTTATCCCCATGTACCGTTATGTCCTATGTACCCTTACCCACTACATACAGTTATCCCCCATATACCGTTATGTCCTATATACCCTTACCCACTACATACCGTTATCCCCCATGTACCGTTATGTCCTGTGTCGCCTTACCCACTACATACCGTTACCCCCCACGTACCTTTATGTCCTATGTACCCATACCCACTATATACAGTTATGTCCACGTACCGTTATGTCCTGTGTACCCTTACCGACTATATATACCATTATCCACCATGTACCATAATGTCCTGTGTACCCTTACCCACTACATACCGTTATCCACCATGTACCATTATGTCCTATGTACCCTTACCAACTACATACCGTTACCCACCATGTACCGTTATGTCTTATGTACCCTTACCCACTACATACAGTTATCCCCCATGTACCGTTATGTCCTATGTACCCTTACCCACTACAAACAGTTATCCCCCATATACCGTTATGTCCTATATACCCTTACCCACTACATACCGTTATCCCCATGTACCGTTATGTCCTATGTACCCTTACCCACTACATACAGTTATCCCCCATATACCGTTATGTCCTATATACCCTTACCCACTACATACCGTTATCCCCCATGTACCGTTATGTCCTGTGTCGCCTTACCCACTACATACCGTTACCCCCCACGTACCTTTATGTCCTATGTACCCATACCCACTACATACAGTTATCCCCCATGTACCGTTATGTCCTATATACCCTTACCCACTACATACCGTTATCTCCATGTACCGTTATGTCAAGTGTCGCCTTACCCACTACATACCGTTATCCCCCACGTACCTTTATGTCCTATGTACCCTTACCCACTATATACAGTTATGTCCATGTACCGTTATGTCCTGTGTACCCTTACCCACTATATATACCGTTATCCCCTACGTACCGTTATGTCCTGTGTACCCTTACCCACTACATATACCGTTATCCCCTACGTACCGTTATGTCCTGTGTACCCTTACCCACTACATATACCGTTATCCCCTATGTACCGTTATGTCCTGTGTACCCTTACCCACTACATATACCGTTATCCCCTACGTATCGTTATGTCCTGTGTACCCTTACCAACTACATACAGTTATCCACATGTACCGTTATGTCCTGTGTACCCTTACGCACTACATACAGTTATCCCCCATGTACCGTTATGTCCTGTGTACCCTTACCAACTACATACAGTTATCCCAATGTACCGTTATGTCCTATGTACCCTTACGCACTACATACAGTTATCCCCCATATACCGTTATGTCCTGTGTACCCTTACCCACTACATACAGTTATCCCCCATGTACCGTTATGTCCTATGTACCATTACTCACTACATACAGTTATCCCCCATTAACCGTTGTGTCCTGTGTACCCTTACCCACTACATGCACTTATCCCCCATGTACCGTCATGTCCTATATACCCTTACGCACTACATACAGTTATCCCCCATGTACCGTTATGTCCTTTGTACCCTTACGCACTACATACAGTTATACCCCATGTACCGTTATGTCCTATGTACCCTTACCCACTACACACCGTTATCCCCCATGTACCGTTATGTCCTTTGTACCCTTACGCACTACATACAGTTATCCCCCATGTACCGTTATGTCCTATGTACCCTTACCCACTACATACCGTTATCCCCCATGTACCGTTATGTCCTGTGTACCCTTACCCACTACATATACCGTTATGTCCTGTGTACCCTTACCAACTACATACAGTTACTACTATATGTCCCGTTACGTCCTATGTACTGTTATCGTTACAACCCAGCATACTGTTTCATCCATTTAGTCGTGATACACCAGGTACTCACAGTGTGCCACTTGCCGTCGTCCAACCTGTAGGGTGTGGGGAGGAGCAGTCCGGAGTCAGCTGACGGGCACCTGGTGGTGTAGAACAGTTTGCCCCGGACCAGCTGCAGCACGATGAGCTTGGACGCTCTCCGATTCCTCATGGTGCCATAGAACAACAGCCCCGACTGGGATGTTGTCTTGAACTCGAAAGTTAGTTTGTGCCTGCAACAGACGAGAGGCTCCTTAGTTAAACTGAAATATTTCTTGGTGTCCTGCTTTGACCACGTCTGGTTTGTGAACCAGGCCACGTCTGGTTTGTGAAATGGCCAGAGCAAAGTGGAACCGTTACGACAATGGAACTGTTGGAACCTATGTCATATGAACATATAAAAGACAATGACAAGAACTGTGGTCTTAACTGTAACATGTGAAAAAAACACTAACATGTAACAGACACTGTCAGGAACCGTGGCTCTAATTGTAACTTGTAACAGACACTGTCAGGAACCGTGGCTCTAATTGTAATATGTAACAGTGTCAGGAACCGTGGCTCTAATTGTAACTTGTAACAGACACTGTCAGGAACCGTGGCTCTAATTGTAACTTGTAACAGACACTGTCAGGAACCGTGGCTCTAATTGTAACTTGTAACAGACACTGTCAGGAACCGTGGCTTTATTGTAATATGTAAAAGACACTGAAAGAACCGTGACTCTAATGGTAACTTGTGACACAATGGCAACATGTATCGTGACATGAATGTTCATCCAGAATAACTGAGCAGTATTTTAGGGATTCTCCAGTTGTAAGAATTCTAATCTGCAACGCCGTTGCTGGAGAACTTCCGGCGACCCACGCGAAGTGCTTCTGGCATACGCTGGCTCATATGTCAACGCCTACCTTGTGTGTCCCACGGCAATATAAGGCCCATACTTCCTTGTGTGGAACCATGTTTTAAGATATATAACTAACAGAATGAATTAACAGTCTTGGACGACATATGATTTCTGCAAAGACGCGAGGGCGGCGGTAATTTGACGCTTATATGTTTTAACAGAGTTAAGAGTGAAGCTAATCGGTCGGTATCCGATATATAACGGACGCTCGGCTGTAGATGAGAGATGAAACATTATCATTAGTCATGAGTAGCCTTACATAACCAGCAAGTGTCACCACACTCTAGACTCAAAACACTCTCACAGACATACAGACGATGCCAGAATGACCCCAAATCAAAGATAATGAACGGATGTTGAAAACCTCTTTCTCGTGTTACTGTGCTAGCTACCTTTTAACAGGACAGTGATTAAGTGCAAGGTTATCACGTCCCTCTCTACTGAGAAGGTACAGGTGCACGTCATTGCACGTGGGTTGGTTGTATCTCTACTGATAACGTACGGGTGCACGTCATTGCACGTGGGTTGGGTGTATCTCTACTGAGAAGGTACGGGTGTACGTCACTGCACGTCGGGAGGGTGTCTCTCTACTGAGAAGGTACGGGTGCACGTCGCTGCACGTCGGGAGTCTGTGTCTCTACTGACAAGGGACGGGTGCACGTCGCTGCACGTCGGAAGTCTGTGTCTCTACTGACAAGGGACGGGTGCATGTCACTGCACGTTGGGAGGGTGTCTCTCTACTGACAAGGTACGGGTGCACGTTGGGAGGGTGTCTTTCTACTGTCAAGGGACGGGTGCACGTCACTGCACGTTGGGAGGGTGTCTCTCTACTGTCAAGGGACGGTTGTACGTCACTGCACGTTGGGAGGGTGTCTCTCTACTGACAAGGTACGGTTGTACGTCACTGCACGTTGGGAGTCTGTCTCTCTACTGTCAAGGTACGGGTGCACATCACTGCACGTCGGCAGGGTGTATCTCTACTGACAAGTGACGGGTGTACGTCACTGCACGTCGGGAGTCTGTGTCTTTACTAACAAGGTACGGGTGCACGTCGCTGCACGTCGGGAGGGTGTCTCTCTACTGTCAAGGGACGGATGCACGTCGCTGCACGTCGGGAGGGTGTCTCTCTACTGTCAAGGTACGGGTGCACGTCACTGCACGTTGGGAGGGTGTCTCTCTACTGACAAGGTACGGGTGCACGTCGCTGTACGTCGGGAGGGTGTCTCTCTACTGTCAAGGTACGGGTGCACGTCACTGCACGTTGGGAGGGTGTCTCTCTACTGACAAGGGACGGGTGTACGTCACTGCACGTTGGGAGGGTGTCTCTTTACTGACAAGGGACGGGTGTACGTCACTGCTCGTCGGGAGTCTGTGTCTCTACTGTCAAGGTATGGGTGCACGTCGGGAGTCTGTGTCTCTACTGACAAGGTACGGGTGTACGTCACTGCACGTCGGGAGTCTGTGTCTCTACTGACAAGGTACGGGTGTACGTCACTGCACGTTGGGAGTCTGTGTCTCTACTGACAAGGTACGGGTGCACGTTGGGAGGATGTCTCTCTACTGTCAAGGTACGGGTGTACGTCACTGCACGTTGGGAGGGTGTCTCTCTACTGTCAAGGGACGGTGCACGTCACTGCACGTTGGGAGGGTGTCTCTCTACTGTCAAGGGACGGGTGTACGTCACTGTACGTTGGGAGGGTGTCTCTCAACTGACACGGTAAGGGTGCACGTCGCTGCACGTCGGGAGGTCGTCTCTCTACTGTCAAGGTACGGGTGCACGTCACTGCACGTCGGGAGTCTGTGTCTCTACTGTCAAGGTACGGGTGTACGTCACTGCACGTTGGGAGGGTGTCTTTCTACTGTCAAGGGACGGGTGCACGTCACTGCACGTTGGGAGGGTGTCTCTCTACTGACAAGGTACGGGTGCACGTCGCTGCACGTCGGGAGGGTGTCTCTCTACTGACAAGCGACGGGTGTACGTCACTTCACGTCGGGAGTCTGTGTCTCTACTGTCAAAGTACGGGTGTACGTCGCTGCACGTCAGGAGTCTGTGTCTCTACTGTGAAGGTACGGGTGTATGTCGCTGCACGTCGGGTGTGTGTTTGTGTGTGTGTGTCTCTACTGACAAGGTACCAATATCTATCACTCACCCGTCACTGCTGAAGGTTTTTGACAGACGAGGCAATTGTATCCGGCTCAAAGTCCACGGTTCGATCTTTGCTCCAGTTGAGGACATGATGTCAATCTCGGAATTCTGAAATCAAACATTACCAATCAGTGTTGTTAGATATAGTTTCAGATGATGAAATTGTTTTCAACGAAATAATCCTTGAAGAATCGTTGTGTCCAGGCTACTGTAAGCCGTACTTTTATATGTTAATGCAAATAGCACAAGTTAACACTACATGCAAAATTATCACGATGTCAAATTATTCCATATTTTGTATATATTAATGCATATTCCAAATCAGTATACTCTATTCAATACCGGGGGCGGTGGGGTAGCCTAGTGGTTAAAGCGTTCGCTCGTCACGCCGAAGGCCCGGGTTCGATTCCCCATATGGGTACGACGTGTAAAGCCCATTTCTGGTGTCCCCTACTGTGATATTGCTGGAATATTGCTAAAAGCGGCGTAAAACCATACTCACTCACTCACTCTTTCCAATACCCAATGTTAACAGCCAGTATACTTGTTGTATAGTCATTACATGCAAATACCATACGAAAACAGACGCCAAAGGCAAACACTATGTGTCAACAGCAACTAGTTATGCTCAAATATACTATTAGCAGTCACTCTTCGCAAATCCCATATGTTAATGGTAGCTATATAGACGTTATTCCCATATTTTCACAGCAGTTATACAGACGCACATCCGATATGTTAACAATAGCTTTCGAGATGCAAATCCCATATGTTAACAGTAGCTTTCGAGGTGCAAATCCCATATGTTAACAATAGATATATAGACGCAAATCCCATATGTTAACAGTAGCTTTCTAGATGCAAATCCCATATGTTAACAGTAGCTTTCGATATGCAAATATCATATTTTAACAGCAGCTCTATAGACGCAAATCCGATATGTTAACAATAGCTTTCGAGGTGCAAATCCCATATGTTAACAGTAGCTATGTAGACGCAATTCCCATATGTTAACAGTAGCTGTCTGGTGGTAAATCCCATAAGTTAACAGTAGCTTTCGAGATGCAAATCCCATATGTTAAAGGTAGCTTTCGAGCTGCAAATACCATATGTTAACAATGGGTATTCAGACACAAATCCCATATGTTAACAGTAGTTTTCGATATGCAAATATCATATGTTAACAGTAGCTATATAGACGCAAATCCCATATGTTAACAATAGCTGTCAGGAGGCAAATCCCATGTGCTAACAGTAGCTATATAGACGCGAATCCCATATGTTTCCATGCGTTAAAAAAGCCAAAATCCCATATGTTAACCGTAGCTGTCTTCATGCAATTGCTATGTGTCACTACTGAGACACAGATGCTTTACGTTAATATAATCATTGTTTATCACTGCATGTACAAAGGTTGCTTTGCGTAAATCGTATACGTATCTTTATGCCATCCCTATGTCGCGTGATGACAAAAATGCAGCATACAGTTTCCATCCAAAGTGTACAAGTATGACAATTCTTGTGTATGTATTACTATCTCAGAGTTACTTGAAGACTTAAGGAATTTCCTCCAGACTACACAAAGTCCGACGTCATGAGCTATCTTGTTAGATAATATCAACGGGGCTCTTCACAATACCCCGAAATCTAATTTGTAAATCTCATCATCATTTTTCACGGGGATGTGAACTTGACATTTGACTTCAGCAGGTGAAGGCACGTCCCTGCCACACGCCCACGCGATGTCCTGAGACTTTGAGGTGAAGGATCGTCTAACCAGTGCAGGAGTCGAGCAAACCAACCGGAGTTAAGCTGTGCTATCGTCTTTATAGTGCCATGACATATTCAGATACCCATGAAAACTGCACTGAGAATCAGTAACAAATATCAAAGGTAAATCTGATTAAAGCGACCAACATGAAAGGGTTTGGATAGTTTGAATTACGTAAATGAAGCAATCCAGTATTTTGTCGTTAGTTAGGTGAATATGAAACCACCAATGGAAGTCTCCCTGTTTAAACACCAATCATGGATGCTGTTTCCGTTTACTGACGCCCCGCTCATTTTGTCATGGCAGGACTTCCACTGCCAGAACCACAGCAGGCACGCAGGGAGTTGGCGATTCAGAGTTATGACAAAGAATATAAATCAACACGTCTCACAAAGGAACTTTCACGTTACTAGTACCGCATCGGTATCAATTTCCCCACACTGCGTTGCGACTGTACATATTTAAGGTTCCCTGACTGTGTATATGTAGATTTAACGGCAATCAGACATCCAACTAAACATCGCCAGCTCTGTTTATGTTCTACGACTTTCATTTTACGACAATACTTAGATTCTGTAGATTTATGGCAATACTCCCTACAATGATACATGTGAGGGAGATTCGCCGAGTGAATTTAGTTTATCGCCGCAGTCAGCAATTAGGGATGAAACGGTACGCTCATAATACGGTACGGTATGTATTGCGGTACAAAGGTTCGGTTTGGTATATGAGATATGATCATAAGGCAGAAAATTGACAAGAGCCAAACCTTACATTTTAAAATAACATGGAGAAAATAACCATAACTGTATTTGTTATTTTGAGTGAACAAAAATGTCACTTAATGACTAGATAGAAGAACGGTACGAAACCTGAAAATATCGAATTTCTCGATTGCATTACGGTATACTGAACCGAAGGCAAAATACCGCGCTTCTACTAACACCACCGGATACCGTTTGACCCCTATTAGCAATATTCGTGCAACACACGAGCAGGGGCAAGGTAAACTTAGTCGCCGTGTACGTACTAGTCTACCACGTCACAGTTGCACATCTTTACACTGTCGGTAATCAGCATGTTTTGGTTTGGCTAATGTGAGTAGGTAATTCGTATTACATGTATATAATTGTGTTTGATAACGTTCTTAAAAGACCACTTGTCCTGAAGGTATCATCTGATAAAACCTTCGGTCTTGTGAAGACACGTCTCACCAATATCATAGCTACCTAGAAGTCTGGTTTGGGCTCATGCTATATGCTATTTGGGACAATATCAGGCATCTGCAGCTGATGACAGTTCGACATATGGCAGGGTAATCGTGGCGCTTCTGAGACGTTCGATTAATGGTAAAACAACAACTAGAAATGAAGAAATCATATAACAAGGTGTTAAAAAAGGAATCTGCATCAACTTTTTCTTTGCAACACGAAAGATGACGAGAGCTCTAGATGTATAAATAGCGCCATATTGGGGAACGTATACCGGTGGTGCTGACAACCGTGACAGACTCGGTAATGCTACAGGCCCACTGATACCGGTGGTGCTGACAACCGTGACCGACTCGGTAATGCTACAGGCCCACTGATACCGGTGGTGCTGACAACCGTGACAGACTCGGTAATGCTACAGGCCCACTGATACCGGTGGTGCTGACAACCGTGACCGACTCGGTAATGCTACAGGCCCACTGATACCGGTGGTGCTGACAACCGTGACCGACTCGGTAATGCTACAGGCCTACTGATACCGGTGGTGCTGACAGCCATGACAGACTCGGTAATGCTACAGGCCCACTGATACCGGTGGTGCTGACAGCCATGACAGACTCGGTAATGCTACAGGCCCACTGATACCGGTGGTGCTGACAACCGTGACCGACTCGGTAATGCTACAGGCCCACTGATACCGGTGGTGCTGACAGCCATGACAGACTCGGCAATGCTACAGGCCCACTGATACCAGTGGTGCTGACAGCCATGACAGACTCGGTAATGCTACAGGCCCACTGATACCGGTGCATAGGAACAAATAATATCTGACTCAAATCTACATTTTCAAAACGTTTGGGCATGTAATGTTTTCCCCTGTAACAGAGCAGCGTTAATTCCCCCGTGGGAACCACTGGTGACGGCTGCGATTAACTCCCGTTCATGTACTGCCGTGGATCTCGTGGCAGAGGGCCATGTGGCACTTGACGTGTGTGGGGACCACAACAAACGTATAACGTCACATGTGAACTGACATAATGGCTAATGTCACCATTCAAGAGGAGATGTAAGTATGTAACCCAATCTAACTTCAAGTACAAGTACAAGAGGTTACACAGTTGCCTACGCGTGGCCACCACCACTGACAGAACCCATCTAGTCCCATATCTTCTCAGGTGGTTGAAGGGATCTCTCCGAGTGTGGAGTGTATTAGGGTCGTCTTTTTCAATTATTCGAGTGTAGATATAGTGATTTTGCAGTGGTGTTGTTAAGTTGATGTAGATATTTTCATGTAATTGTAAATGAAAAGAACGTCGTCCTCAAAGAGTGAAACTAGAAGACATCATGTTTGAAGTGTAAATGCACCGATTGTTACACGTTTGAAGTGTGAATGTAGCAGTCCTGTCAGCTTTAAGTGTTAATTTAGAGGTGCTTGTTTCCTCCTGGGCGTGTGGTAGTGACGCCGCTACAGTCGTACTTGGGGTAGTTTGGGTTGTGTATCTCAAGTACATTCACCAGCGGTGACTGAAGAATTTAATTGACAGACCGATCAATTTCAAAACGCAGTAACCTGTACTAACTACACACGAACATCAAGTCTTCCACATACTACAAACTATTAATTTTCTCTGAATTATATCACTTCTGAATCGTTATCCAGCATCTTGGGTGTGTTTCTCATTTCCGAGGGGAGGGGGCGGACGTCTGTCTTCCGCCCATCAGTCAACTTAGACGGAACCAAGTCTGGGTTAATTAGTGGACACCCATACAGAAAGCCATCAACTATATATACGTGTATCCTCTTCCGTTCGTCAGTGTTTTAATCAACAAGTGTACGTTTGCCTTATTCTTTCAAGTAATAATCAAACAAAATGGCTGATCTGTAGTCGATCAGTTCTCGTGAGAGGTCGTCGGTGCACCGTGTTACACCACGAAGACTGCGGACATACACTCAACATCCTCGCTAGTTTGTTGTAGACAATGCGAGCTGGGCTGTCACGGGAAATTCATACACAATTGCTAACTTTCATAAATCTGAAGAACACAGTTTTAGAGCTGAAGAACACGCTTTCTCATGCCTAAAGAACAGACCACAGTTGGTTGTCTTATGTAACACGCACACACTGTCGTCAAATGTATTATCTGATCTAAAAAGTCCAGGAGTATTTGAAAATGTAAAATTTTAATTGCTAAGGAGACTTGACTGTAAACTTTCAATGTACTCTCTGCTCCAGAGTATAACCCTTGTTACTAGGAGACCTTGTATCCTAGTATCAGATATCGGAGACAGTGGTGGTGGTTGGGTGGGGTGGGTTAGGGAAGTTTTGCTGTCGTGCATTAGCCCCTTTATTGACGCTAACCCCTGTGTATGACTAATGAAGAACGCCTTGCCCTCCGCCCATCTGACGGTGACGACTTTGACGAGACGGTGTAAATAACGGCCGAGATGTGGTCAGTGGCTCGTCAAGTGTTACCCGCTTATATCATCGTTAAACATGTCGACTGTAATTTTTTTTACCTAAACGTGATATATCGTGCAACAAATTTCTAAATGCTAACTTTTCATCAGTGTCCCGATAAGTCACCGAAGCAAGAAATGGGCATTGAATACATCTCTTCCAAAACTCCTAAGACTTCCGTGTTAATCCAGGGAATACAGTTACGGTATTGTCTGATGGAGGTCGGGTAAATAGGGAGTGGGTTGTATCTAGGTCACTCTCAATATTGGCTATTGGACCCAAAGTGGTCTTAACACGTCAACTCATATAATATATCAAAAGGATATTGCACCAGGATATTTCGAAATTAGCTAACGCACCCGCCGATGTGAGATAAGCCTACTATGGTACACAAACGGACACGTAATACACCATCCCGGTGTACAAGTCCGCGGGTATTGAGTATAGACTTGCACGGCCAAGCTTTGAAAAACAGAAAAACACAAACAAACCAAACTATTGACCTGGGTTTGTGCACATCTGCGCATGTTATTTCCACAGCAGGCCGTGAACGGGACATGCCGGAGCCAAGTGGTGGATAACGGCACGGTGTTAGGCCCGCGGTATTGCTAATTCCACAGTTTGATGATGTTCTTGATCGTAGATAAACGACAAGTGACTGAATTGACAGGCAACTACGAGGTAGATACAGAGTCGGGTAGGCACAAGGGCGACTCTTAAGACAGTGACCCTTCAAGAGATGACCTGCTATGGGACGGGCACTGGAAGAAGTCTGGCTTCCCAAGTGACATGCACATGGATGGGTACCGTTTGCAGCTCAGTAGTGGCCAAACAATCCTAGCGGCAGTCAGCTGTTATGAGTGACAGAATGCTGCTATACGCCACTGTCTGCATTAGCACAGCAGTATCGCGGCGCACTGTAAATGGGATAGGCAAACCAGTCATTAATACAAAAGGCCAAGATCATTACCGCTGGCTATCGTACCAAGACGTTTGACCACTTCAAAAGCTGGAATGGAGCTGAGTGGGGAGCTGAACAGCATACAACCATACGTTTACTCGACAAGGCATATACTGCTTCAGAGTCTTCCGATGGTGATTTGATGGAGCCTGGTCCACTCCACTCATCTTGCAGCGCCGGACACAGTTCAGCCAACGTGATCGGCGGCCTTTGACGTTGACGCATACGCGTCCACATCATACCCCTGATGTATTCATTGAAGGAATGGACTCATGGGTGACCATCAGAGTACAGCCCAGTGATTCTCTGCATGTTGTGCTGCTGGTACCGATCAGAGTACAGCCCAGTGACTCCTTCCTTGCTGGTACCGATCAGAGTACAGCCCAGTGACCCTTCCTTGCTGGTACCGATCAGAGTACAGCCCAGTGACCCTTCCTTGCTGGTACCGATCAGAGTACAGCCCAGTGACCCTTCCTTGCTGGTACCGATCAGAGTACAGCCCAGTGACCCTTCCTTGTTGGACCGATCCAGAGTGCTGACCCTTCCTTGCTGGGTACCGATCAGAGTACAGCCCGATGCTGGTACCGATCAGAGTACAGCCCAGTGACCCTTCCTTGCTGGTACCGATCAGAGTACAGCCCAGTGACCCTTCCTTGCTGGTACCGATCAGAGTACAGCCCAGTGACCCGTCCTTGCTGGTACCGATCAGAGTACAGCCCAGTGACCCTTCCTTGTTGGTAGTACCGATCCTTGCTACCGATCAGGTACCGATCAGAGTACAGCCCAGTGACCCTTCCTTGCTGGTACCGATCAGAGTACAGCCCAGCCTGGTACCGATCAGAGTACTGCCCAGTGACCCTTCCTTGCTGGTACCGATCAGAGTACAGCCCAGTGACCCTTCCTTGCTGGTACCGATCAGAGTACAGCCCAGTGACCCTTCCTTGCTGGTACCGATCAGAGTACAGCCCAGTGACCCTTCCTTGCTGGTACCGATCAGAGTACAGCCCAGTGACCCTTCCTTGCACAATATGGACTGCAGGTCATACGTTTACAAATGCAACCCAACACCATAACTGCCATATCTGTCGAAGTTTCAGGATAACGCGGGCTATGTCGCCAGACACGACCACCTCTATGAAGTGGACTGAGGATCGGCACTCATCAGAAAGCATGATACGTGACCAGCAGCGACTGCCCAAGTTGGCAGCATGGTTAGACGACTGTTGGCTACGTGTTGACGATTTCTAATCTTTTGATAAGGACAACACAAGAATCTGTATCGAAACGTCGCATCATCCGAATGAAGAAGTTGTTCATCCATAAAGTTTTGTCCTTATCTGATTCACCAACTTCTAAACATGCCACTGAAAGAAGTTCTAATCTTTTGACCAATAACTCATACATTTCACCGTGATAAGTGTGCAGCCACCTGACTGGAGCTTCTTTCGTATGAACCGATCATTCACACTTGTCGTTGAGCTGGGATGCCGTGAACCGAGTCCATCGTCAGCAGTTTGGGTTTGCTGGTACCTGGTCCATAGTCTCCTGATGCAGACTGTACAACGATGCAGTAATGGGCACTGCGCAGTGTCTTTGCCAGTCTGCTGCAGGCTGCCAACAGCCCACGAATGCTCCGCGCATTGCCGACACTGCACTGCTAGTTCGTACACAAACAATGAATGAAATCAAGTAAATAACTGTATGGAAAGCAGAATCAAAAGCTTGACAGAAATAATGGTCCAAATCCACCTTGCTCGGAGGTGCGGCTCTATTATGTCTAGCACGTGGAAACAAATTTATGTGTCTTTGTGTTACACGTCTTTGTGTTCTTTTGCTAAACGATGCATGTCGTCGGTAGTCATCTTTGTTTGAATACTTGGTATTAACATCTATATATCACGATCCTCTACTTTTCTCAACAACATATATCACTCAAGTTGGGACCTTTGTCCCATATAAGTAGACAGTAAACACTCCGATGGTTATAAATGTTGACTAAACTTGACAACAGCGCCGAAAAACACTTGAGGCATGCATAAATATGGTTGTTTGGATTAAATGACTGGAGTCGGTTTAGTCGGGTGTCCGTCTGACACAGGTTGGCAGGAATCATATATCACCCCAGGGCCTAGCCCTTTCTTTCCCCACCCCCAACTTCCTAGTGATAATCCCAACACACCCTGTACTCCCGTGATTACGAGACGACTTGTCGAATTCCCATTCCGCAGTAGGTGACATCTTTCACCTGCAGACGCTGTGGAGTTGAGCAGGTGTATACTCTTTATGGGTTTGAATTACCAGCAAAACAGATGAGACACAGGTGTGCGGGGGTTACATTGATTTCACCTAGTCTTATACTGCGTCGGTGCTGTAGACGTACCTGACAAATACGTATTATTGTTGTGTAGAAAATGTGACGTGTACAAGACCTACTGGTTGCACAAGTGTGACTGACTCTTTACGTGAAACTATCACCATACCCACGTCAGTGCATCAGCTGACACCTCTTCCGTGTGATATACATGTCATGCTGACTTCACTCCACATCACCTCCCTGGTGATATCATCTACCTCACACCCGTGAGCCACTATGCTACAACCATCTGCAGATCAATGGTTGGCAGTACTATAGTATCATCTCATTAGTCCGGACACCCCGACTTCCGGACGATTACTGCTTGAAACGTAGACATATTTATAAAGGATATTACTTATACTCATAGTTTATCATACTCATGTGTTATTCCGCGCATTTACCCTATGTGCTAACATTCCTGATATACGGGGTTTCCTGTATACCAGAAGATACAGGTCAATCGTACGCGTTACGTTTGAGCATGAGCGATGCCTTGACACAACAGATAGTACCCGACTTGCTCAGTAGGCGCAGTCAAGCTATTGGCCAGCAGTCCTGATCCCACCTGCTGTGAAGTCGCTCAGTCTGTATGTATAGATTTGTGTGGTATTACTATAGGTGCTAGGCGTCCGCTGTACAGGGGTATGTACGTTTGGTTTCTGACTCACTACTGTAGATCTAGAATGACATGTACGTGTGAGGAGAGGACACTTCAGTTCGTTGTTCCACTGTTTACCTGGACCCCGGGACATATAGAGGGTGTACCAACTGATATGGACGGCATCCAGATAGTCACCGAGGTCCTCTGCCTGTACTGTACGCTTTGACTACTACTGTCACGATGAATTGCGCAATGGACGTCACAATTGTAAAGCAGTCCAAGGCACGTATGCTAAGTCTCCGGTTCGGGCCATGGGTTATACGAGAGCACTTACCTTCTGACAGCAGTTAGTATAACTGCACGTGTGTTCAAATGAGAAGCATACACACACAAGCAATCACTGCGGCGTACGTGACACCTTTATCTCCCTATAGAATAAAGTGTAAGGCCAAAGTGTAGTTAGTACATGTAAACAGTGTGTCTTATTGATGAATTAATGAGGGTTTCCCTGGAAGCAGAAGCTTCAGAGTCTAGTAATAATCTGAAGTCCAAAGTTTTGGGGGAAATGCCTTTCGGGGGAGGGGGGCAACTCCTGCATATACACTCACACCCTGGATCCGCCCCTGCGTATTGTATGTTATTTTATTAATTCCAAGTATATAGTGTAAGAATATAACGTGACACAATCGGAACTAAACGGACCAGTGTGGTACTTTTACCAGATTTTATATTTTACCTGTGATGATCCCCTCACCCTTTATACCCTGTCTACTGTAAGTGGGGGAGACACATTCACTTTTGTTGTGACACAAAAGTTGTTCAGAGGTACTTTTATGTAAATGCACGGCGTCGACTGAACAAAGAGGAGAAATCCACACAAGGCAGTTAGGTTGATAAAAATCAATATGTTTTGATCGAGAGAGAGATCGATACTCTTGTCGGTAAATACTGTTAATGACAGGTGCTTACCTTGCATGCTCTTTTGACGTGTCGACCTTCCACGTGCAGAACGCAGCAGACGACAACATACACAGCAAAGTTTACAAATGCGCTCAAAGTAAACCCAGACATTGTCTCTTCTTGAAACTGTCAAAAGTTTGTTTTAAAATCCTTGTTAACAGCAGGCAGAAGGTCCGCAATCAGTCCGATTCACTTGAAGTGTGTGAGGCAGACGAGTCCTGGCAGTATTAATGAGCTGTGAGTTAATTGCAGAGTGGACAGAGAGGATATGGTGGAAGCGGCGACCCAGTCCGTCTTATATACTACCCAGTGACGGTGATGTCACCGTGGCTAAACGTGACACGGCGGACCTGCTGCTGGAGAAATGGGGCTGTCTCATTGATTGCTCACCTATAACTTTGTTTCATCATCCCGCGTGCAAGTTGCGCGTGCGCCGTTACGTCACGCCTGACTGAGCAGACGACACATTCCCCCTTGAAAGTACTCAAGCAAAGCTGGAAAATACGATGCCCTTCCTGAGTGAAACTTTCCACAGATTAGAATTAGAGTGAGTCACATCTACCTATCACAGCGTGTGTTTACATTAAGGCACGGGAACTCTGCTTGTTGATTGACAGGTGAAATATGACGGGGCGGGGCTAACGTGTCACCCACATCTTACCTGAGCATTCGGTTTATCGTGTTCCCGGAGTGTCGTCATTCGACAGTTTGTGGCAGTAACTTGACGCATGTCGCAACGAGAGAGAGCTAAAACACACGATGTCGCTAAATCACTGTTGCGAACGTTGGTTTGTGTGAACTTTAATAAAAGATCACCTGTTCGCCTGTGAATTGTCGCGTGAAACGAGCGGGATCTGCCCCAAAGTCTCGTTCATGACTTAGCGTCCGCTTCCTGTTGCCATTGATCCGTTTACATAATGTTTCTATTCAGACAGAAGTGTTGCAACATTTGTTTTGTAAACCAATGTTAATTAAAATGCTTTGTCGTTTACCTCTAGACACTAGCTCCTGTGATATGTCTTTATTAAAAAAGTGCCCACACGCCCGTCCCACTCTCAATACTACAATAACTTTTCACTACATCTAACTGATTTGTTGGAATCGCATCATAAGATGTGTCTGACCAGTAGAAACAGTTACAGAAATGGAAGTTGGGTTGAATGGTGATTAAATATTCATTTGTTCAGTTGATATTATACGATCGATAATGTGCCGAGACGAGTTACGTAGGAAATTATGACGTCACTGTTTTACAAACAGACACAGAAAAAGTTGTAATATTATATTCGTACTAACAGCCGTGTTAGCCTAATCTCAGTAATAATGCCATTTTCTGATCTAATAATCACTTTGTAATCTTCCTTTCATCGCTGTCTAAAGTTTAACTTAATACAACTTTTTTTCAATCATTAATCAAACTCAGATCACGTGGAATAGGACCGTATTTACGCAATTCTGGCATTCCAAGTATGATTGTGTTCTGGATTAAGGACGAAAGTCACCAGCTAAGCTTAATAAATATCGCATACTTGTCTCACCAAGTGCGCCTATCTGGCTTGCCAAACCGGGTACAGGTTTGGTCGTACTGTCGTTTGACACGTACATCCCGTGTATTCGAGTACGCACTTTAATCTAACGATAAAACAGCAAGTAACGAGTTACTCCGAAATCCTTATTTATTTCTAAGTATTTTGAGATTTTTCAGGTACCCATTTGTATTGTTTACTTTACATCCGTGAGTTGTGCCCACATTAGAGATTTCTTTGTGTTTTTGTGAGAATTATTACCTTCTGTATATGGCCATATATAATCATTATATATTATATAATATTGTATACTTAAAGTACCTAAAGATATTTCCATCCGGCAATCGTATTCAGGTTTATATCTATACTAATTAGCTTTCACTTTGTATCCGTCACCACGCACTATGATTAAAAAACAGTGGCTCGCCACTTATGATATAACACTCTCACGATCAGCTGGGCTTACTGCGCAATGAACAAAGGTTTTCACTGACGAATATAGGGGATATTTCCTCGAAAATGTGTCACCGCTATAACTCTCATTCATAAATTTCTACAAGAATTCCTCTTCAGGGATTAAATAGATGGAGCGCGCTCAGTCATCGTCACGTGGTGTGACGTCCTGTGATCTTGACACATTTCTGTTGTGTGACACGCCGGAAGCTCGCCGTGTGTGAGACGGACATGATCCACCTAGTGCTATACTAAGGGTGCATTTCCTACTTTGACAATATTAGAAGTTTCATTTTCGTATAAGACTTTACACGCAGTAGAATTCTCACTGAGTCAGCAGAATATGCCCGCTAATAGTGACTGGACTTTAATTATGGAGGGCGACGTCAACCAAAATGTATTAGTAAATGTGTTCCCGAACCTGTTACCATGTGACCATAGTTACTCTGTTTCAACATGAAAACCCTGAAGCCGTTTTATTGCATTGGTTGATGCCTGTATTATGTCTTTAAAATGATCAATGCTAGAAATTCAATAAAACATGACAATATAAATCTAAAAATAGGACACATGGTTTTACGCATGAATATTGAATCTGTTCATATTTTGGACCAAAGGCCTCATACAGATTAAATCTTTCAGCCTGAAATTATACATACAAATATTCGCTCAAATGAAATATAACTGACGATAATGATTTATCAGGTTAGCCTATCTAAAAATCGAAAAGCAAAGTGTATAACTGCTGACTGCTGAGGCAAATGAAGAATAACTCAAATATGTGCGTTTATTACAGACATGTCCGCTTTCTTGATTTAGAGCGCTCGTCTGCGAAAATGAAAAGAGAAAATGCATGATGTGGTTTAACTACATGCTTTAGATCAGGACTGGGCGTTATCTACAATTATTTTCGAATCGAAGAAGCGATTCCCTGGCATTCGATTGACGAACAAAGCAGTTAAGCACCTTCACCCCTATACTATATGGTTAGTGATCCACGAGATACCATCACCTCCATACTATATGGTTAGTGATCCACAAGACACCATCACCTCTCAACACTATATGGTTAGTGATCCACAAGACACCATTACCTCTAAACTATATGGTTAGTGATCCACAAGACACCATCACCTCTATACTATATGGTTAGTGATCCACAAGACACCATCACCTCAATACTATATGGTTAGTTATCCACTAGACACCATCACCTCTATACTATATGGTTAGTGATCCACAAGACACCATCACTTCTATACTATATGGTTAGTGATCCACAAGACACCATCACCTCCATACTATATGGTTAGTTATCCACAAGACACCATCACCTCTATTCTATATGGTTAGTCATCCACAAGACACCATCAATTCTATACTATATGGTTAGTGATCCACAAGACACCATCACCTCTATACTATATGGTTAGTGATCCACCAGGCACCATCACCTCTATACTATATGGTAAAGTGATCCACAGAGACACCATCACCTCTATACTATGTGGTGAGTGATCCACAAGACACCATCACTTCTATACTATATGGTTAGTGATCCACAAGACACCATCACCTCTATACTATATAGTTAGTGATCCACCAGACACCATCACTTCTATACTATATGGTTAGTGATCCACAAGACACCATCACCTCTATACTATATAGTTAGTGATCCATCAGGCACCATCACCTCTACACTATATGGTTAGTGATCCACAAGACACCATCACCTCCATACTATATGGTAAGTGATCCACCAGGCACCATCACCTCTATACTATATGGTTAATGATCCACTAGACACCATCACTTCTATACTATATGGTTAGTGATCCACAAGACACCATCACTTCTATACTATATGGTTAGTGATCCACAAGACACCATCACCTCCATACTATATGGTTAGTTATCCACAAGAAACCATCACCTCTATTCTATATGGTTAGTCATCCACAAGACACCATCAATTCTATACTATATGGTTAGTGATCCACAAGACACCATCACTTCTATACTATATGGTTAGTGATCCACAAGACACCATCACCTCAATACTATATAGTTAGTGATCCACAAGACACCATCACTTCTATACTATATGGTTAGTGATCCACAAGACACCATCACCTCTATACTATATGGTTAGTGATCCACAAGACACCATCACCTCTATACTATATGGTTAGTTATCCACAAGACACAATCACTTCTATGCTATAAGGTGAGTGATCCACAAGACACAATCACTTCTATACTATATGGTTTGTGATCCACAAGACACCATCACCTCTATACTATATAGTTAGTGATCCACAAGACACCATCACCTCCATACTATATGGTTAGTTATCCACAAGACACCATCACCTCTATACTACTAGCATATGGTTAGTTATCCACAAGACACCATCACCTCTATACTATATGGTTAGTGATCCACAAGACACCATCACTTCTATACTATATGGTTAGTGATCCACAAGACACCATCACCTCTATACTATATAGTTAGTGATCCACCAGACACCATCACCTCTATACTATATGGTTAGTGATCCACAAGACACCATCACCTCTATACTATATGGTTAGTGATCCACAAGACACCATCACCTCCATACTATATAGTTTGTGAACCACAAGACACCATCACCTCTATTCTATATGGTTAGTGATCCACAAGACACCATCACCTCTATACTATATGGTTAGTCGTCCACCAGACACCATCACCTCCATACTATATGGCTAGTGATCCACCAGACACCATCACCTCTATGCTATATGGCTAGTGATCCACAAGACACCAGCACCTCTATACTATATGGTTAGTGATCCACCAGGCACCATCACGTCTATGCTATATGGTTAGTGATCCACAAGACACCATCACCTCTATACTATATGGTTAGTGATCCACAAGACACCATCACCTCTATACTATATGGTTAGTGATCCACCAGACACCATCACCTCTATACTATATGGTTAGTGATCCACAAGACACCATCACCTCTATACTATATGGCTAGTGATCCACCAGACACCATCACCTCTATGCTATATTTCTAGTGATCCACAAGACACCATCACCTCTATACTATATGGTTAGTGATCCACCAGGCACCATCACCTCTATGCTATATGGTTATTGATCCACCAGACACCATCACCTCTATGCTATATGGTTAGTGATCCACCAGGCACCATCACCTCTATACTATATGGTTACTGATCCACAAGACACCATCACCTCTACACTATATGGTTAGTCATCCACAAGACACCATCACCTCTATACTATATGGTTAGTGATCCACCAGACACCATCACCTATATACTATATGGTTAGTGATCCACAAGACACCATCACCTCCATACTATATGGCTAGTGATCCACCAGACACCATCACCTCTATGCTATATTTCTAGTGATCCACAAGACACCATCACCTCTATACTATATGGTTAGTGATCCACCAGGCACCATCACCTCTATGCTATATGGTTATTGATCCACCAGACACCATCACCTCTATGCTATATGGTTAGTGATCCACCAGGCACCATCACCTCTATACTATATGGTTACTGATCCACAAGACACCATCACCTCTATACTATATGGTTAGTCATCCACAAGACACCATCACCTCTATACTATATGGTTAGTGATCCACTAGACACCATCACCTCTATACTATATGGTTAGTGATCAACAAGACACCAGCACCTCTTTACTATATGGTTAGTGGTCTACGAGACGTCATCACCTCCATACCATATGGTTAGTGATCCACCAGACACCATCACCTCTATACTATATGGTTAGTGATCCACAAGACACCATCACCTCCATACTATATGGTTAGTGATCCACCAGACACCATCACTCCTATCCTATATGGTTAGTGCTCCATCAACACCATCACTTCTGTACTATATAATGAGGTATCTATGAAACACCTTCATCTCTATACTATATGGTTAGTGATCCATGAGACACCATCAGTTCTATCCTATATGTGTATAGTGATTCAACGTTTGTGATGTTTGAGACACCCCTTCTACTAAGACAGCAGATTCCTCGCATGTGTATCTGGTTTCTTTAATGCTAATTATTGGCAGCAGTGACATTATTATGATAGTTACTGACATCGTATGTGACTCATGTTTTGACACACTTCGATTGACTCTGTATATATACCCTTCAAATATCGTATGTAACTGATACCTTCTGAGACACTTAGGTCTATGTGACAAATAAGTCAAAATATGCAGTCTTATAAATACATCTCGCATCAAGAGGACTATGAACCCTCGATAATGGCCCTCGATTCAATACATTTGTGTGGGTTTGAAACTTGAGCCTAGTCGTTCACCAAGGTATTGTAAATAAAATCTCTATTTTTGTCGGTTTCAAGCTGGGCATTTAGTATGTATACGTTAAAGGCCTTAGAATCCTTCAGTTCTGAAATACAGTATTGTAATATTGTTCTTGGTCCAATACTTATAATGCTTTTCTTCAAGTCCTCTAAAACTGAATACGGTTCCTGAACGCTCTTGTATGTGATCCTATGCAGTAATGTTGTGACGGTAGACAATAACACGCATGAAGACACTCACAGACGTCCGATAGACAATAACACGCATGGAGACACTCGCGGACGTCCGATAAACAATATCACGCATGAAGACACTCACAGATCCGATAGACAATATCACGCATGAAGACACTCACAGACGTCCGATACACAATATCACGCATGAAGACACTCACAGATCCGATAGACAATATCACGCATGAAGACACTCACAGACGTCCGATAGACAATATCACGCATGAAGACACTCACAGATCCGATAGACAATATCACGCATGAAGACACTCACAGATCCGATAGACAATATCACGCATGAAGACACTCACAGATCCGATAGACAATGTCACGCATGAAGACACTCAGACGTCCGATAGTCAATATCACGCATGAATACACTCACAGATCCGATAGACAATATCACGCATGAAGACACTCACAGATCCGATAGACAATGTCACACATGAAGACACTCACAGACGTCCGATAGACAATAACACGCATGAAGACACTCACAGACGTCCGATAGACAATAACACGCATGAAGACACTCACGGACGTCCGATAGACAATAACTCGCATGAAGACACTCACAGATCCGATAGACAATATCACGCATGAATACACTCACAGATCCGATAGAAAGTAACACGCATGAATACACTCACATACGTCCGATAGACAATAACACGCATGAAGACGCTCACAAAGGTCCGATAGACAATACCACGCATGAAGACACGCACATACGTCTGATAGACAATATCACGCTTGACGAAACTAACAGATCCGATAGACAATATCACGCTTGAAGAGACTAACAGATCCGATACACAATAACACTCATGAATACACTCACAGACGTTTGACAGACAATAACACGCATGAATACACTCACAGACGTCCGACAGACAATAACACGCATGAATACACTCACAGACGTCCGATAGACAATAACACGCATGAAGACACTCACAGACGTCCGACAGACAATAACACGCATGAATACACTCATAGACGTCCAACAGACAATTACACGCATGAGTACACTCACAGACGTCTGATAGACAATATAACGCATGAAGACACTCACAGACGTCTGATAGACAATAACACGCATGAATACACTCACAGACGTCCGATAGACAATATCACGCATGAAGACACTCACAGATCCGACAGACAATAACACGCATGAAGACACCCACAGATCCGATAGACAATAACAAGAATGAAGACACTCACAGAGCTCCAGAGTCACGAGGACACTCACAGAGCTCCAATAGACAAATACAGTTACGAAGACATTCACAGAGCTCCAATAGACAATTGGAGTCACGAAGTCACGAAGACACTCACACAGATCCAGAGTCATGAAGACACTCACAGAACTCCAATGGACAATTTCAGTCACGAAGACATTCACATAACTCCGATAATGAAGTTACAGTCATGAGGACATTCACTAAATGTTTACTTTTAGCCCAGCGGATAAGTGATCAAATTGTGCACTTCGTGTTACAAGCATGAAATTTGGCATGATTGTAGCTTATACCATTCTTATTAAATAAAGATCGAGAGGCCTCGCAGATTTTTTATATTTTTCATATTTTGGGAAAAAAAAGTGAAAAATGATAATTTTTTCTACTATTTTCATCATAACTTTTTCTAATATTCTCCAATTCTCATAAATCATATATCAAATTGTAGAATATTCATAGCTGATTATTTTCCATACATACATGTCTTGTCTATCTTTAATGGTTAGGTCTATGGAAGTCAATTTATATCATGACAACCCGGAAAAGGGTAAATTGACGGACATTTTTCAAAATGGCCACCAAATCGACTACAACAGTAAAATAAGTATGAGATCATCCCATGATCTAACATTTTTTTATCATTTCTTAGCAAATTCAAAAGGAAAAGCCTCGTAGATATTGGCCATTAGATGTTTGGTGAAATGTAGAGTGTGCTGGAAATAACTTCATTGTTGGTGGCGCTTCGATCGTCTAGTGGCATCCGAAAGTTTTAATATCAGTAAATCAGTTCAGCTGAGATGCCTGCCCCTGTGTCTTAGGATACTAGTAGAACTCACATATTACTATGGGATTTTCTTCGACATTTAATACGCTTAATTCTTGTTAATCTATGTTGAAAGCATGACTTTCTTTCATGTGTGACATTACATTAAGATAAATATCCATCCTATGAAAGTCAGAGAGCTGATCAAGCAGGTGATAATTTTGTACTTAAAAAAATGTTGGTTTTCCTTAATAAAAACCTACAAATTACGATACACATAACAATCTTGGTATTCTGGCGTTGATGTGAGCGTCTTGTGCTGGCAATATTGGTATTGTGGGGTTGATGTGAACGTCTTGTGCTGCCAATCCTTGTATTGTAGGTGCGAAGTGAGCCTCTTGTGCAGGCAATCCTTGTATTGTGGGGGTGATGTGAGCCTCTTGTGCAGGCAATCCTTGTATTGTGGGGGTGATGTGAGCCTCTTGTGCAGGCAATCCTTGTATTGTGGGGGTGATGTGAGCCTCTTGTGCAGGCAATCCTTGTATTGTGGGGGTGATGTGAGCCTCTTGTGCAGGCAATCCTTGTATTGTGGGGGTGATGTGAGCGTCTTGAGATGGCAATCTTTGTATTGTGGGGGTGATGTGAGCCTCTTGTGCTGGCAATCCTTGTATTGTGGGGGTGATGTGAGCCTCTTGTGCTGGCAATCCTTGTATTGTGGGGTGATGTGAGCCTCTTGTGCAGGCAATCCTTGTATTGTGGGGTGATGTGATCGTCTCTTGGAGATGGCAATCTTTGTATTGTAGGTGCGATGTGAGCTTCTTGTGCTGGCAATCCTTGTATTATAGGTGCGATGTGAGCCTCTTGTGCAGGCAATCCTTGTATTGTAAGAAGGGGGTGATGTGAGCCTCTTGTGCAGGCAATCCTTGTATTGTGGGGGTGATGTGAGCCTCTTGTGCAGGCAATCCTTGTATTGTGGGGGTGATGTGAGCCTCTTGTGCAGGCAATCCTTGTATTGTGGGGGTGATGTGAGCGTCTTGAGATGGCAATCTTTGTATTGTAGGTGCGATGTGAGCTTCTTGTGCTGGCAATCCTTGTATTATAGGTGCGATGTGAGCCTCTTGTGCAGGCAATCCTTGTATTGTGGGGGTGATGTGAGCCTCTTGTGCAGGCAATCCTTGTATTGTGCGGGTGATGTGAGCCTCTTGTGATGTCAATCTTTGCATTGTGGGGGTGATGTGAGCCTCTTGTGATGGCAATCTTTGTATTGTGGGGGTGATGTGAGCCTCTTGTGATGTCAATCTTTGCATTGTGGGGGTGAAGTGAGCCTCTTGTGCTGGCAATCCTTGTATTGTGGGGGTGATGTGAGCCTCTTGTGATGGCAATCTTTGTATTGTAGGTGCGATGTGAGCTTCTTGTGCAGGCAATCCTTGTATTATAGGTGCGATGTGAGCCTCTTGTGCAGGCAATCCTTGTATTGTGGGGGTGATGTGAGCCTCTTGTGATGGCAATCTTTGTATTGTGGGGGTGATGTGAACGTCTTGTGCTGGCAATCTTTGTATTGTGGGGGTGATGTGATCGTCTTGAGATGGCAATCTTTGTATTGTGCGGGTGATGTGAAAGTCTTGTGCTGGTAATCTTTCTATCGTGCGGGTGATGTGATCGTCTTGAGATGGCAATCTTTGTATTGTGCGGGTGATGTGAGCCTCTTGTGTTGGCAATCTTTGTATTGTGGGTGTGATGTGAGCCTCTTGTGCTGGTAATCTTTGTATTGTGGGGGTGATGTGAGCCTCTTGTGCTGGTAATCTTTGTATTGTGGGGGTGATGTGAGCCTCTTGTGCTGGTAATCTTTGTATTGTGGGGGTGATGTGAGCCTCTTTAGCTGGCAATCTTTGTATTATGGGGGTGATGTGAGCCTTTTGTGCTGGTAATCTTTGTATTGTGGCGGTGATGTGAGCCTCTTTAGCTGGCAATCTTTGTATTATGGGGGTGATGTGAGCCTTTTGTGCTGGTAATCTATGTATTATGGGGGTGATGTGAGCCTCTTGTGCTGGCAATCTTTGTATTGTGGGGTGATGTGATCGTCTTGAGATGGCAATCTTTGTATCTTGCGGGTGATGTGAACGTCTTGTGCTGGCAATCCTTGTATTGTGGGGGTGATGTGAGCGTCTTGAGCTGGCAATCTTTGTATTGTGGGGTGATGTGAACGTCTTGTGCTGGTAATCTTTGTATTGTGGGGGTGATGTGAACGTCTTGACATGGCAATCTTTGTATTGTGGGGGTGATGTGAGCGTCTTGTGCTGGCAGTCTTTGTATTGGGGGTGATGTGAACGTCTTGTGCTGGCAATCTTTGTATTGGGGGGGTGATGTGAACGTCTTGTGCTGGTAATCCTTGTATTGTGGGGTGATGTGAACGTCTTGTGCTGGCAATCTTTGTATTGTGGGGGTGATGTGATCGTCTTGAGATGGCAATCTTTGTATTGTGCGGGTGATGTGAACGTCTTGTGCTGGTAATCTTTCTATCGTGCGGGTGATCTGATCGTCTTGAGATGGCACTCTTTGTATTGTGCGCAGGTGATGTGAGCCTCTTGTGCTGGCAAACTTTGTATTGTGGGGGTGATGTGAGCCTCTTGTGCTGGTAATCTTTGTATTGTGGGGGTGATGTGAGCCTCTTGTGCTGGTAATCTTTGTATTGTGTGGCGGTGATGTGAGCCTCTTGTGCTGGTAATCTTTGTATTGTAAGGGGTGATGTGAGCCTTGTGTGCTGGTAATCTTTGTATTGTAGGGGTGATGAGCCTCTTGTGCTGGGCAATCTTTGTATTGTGGGGGCGATGTGAGCCTTTTGTGCTGGTAATCCTTGTATTGTGGGGGTGATGTGAGCCTCTTGTGATGGCAATCTTTGTATTGTAGGTGCGATGTGAGCTTCTTGTGCAGGCAATCCTTGTATTATAGGTGCGATGTGAGCCTCTTGTGCAGGCAATCCTTGTATTGTGGGGGTGATGTGAGCCTCTTGTGATGGCAATCTTTGTATTGTGGGGGTGATGTGAACGTCTTGTGCTGGCAATCTTTGTATTGTGGGGGTGATGTGATCGTCTTGAGATGGCAATCTTTGTATCTTGCGGGTGATGTGAACGTCTTGTGCTGGCAATCCTTGTATTGTAGGGTGATGTGAACGTCTTGTGCTGGCAATCTTTGTATTGTGGGGGTGATGTGATCGTCTTGAGATGGCAATCTTTGTATTGTGCGGGTGATGTGAACGTCTTGTGCTGGTAATCTTTCTATCGTGCGGGTGATCTGATCGTCTTGAGATGGCACTCTTTGTATTGTGCGGGTGATGTGAGCCTCTTGTGCTGGCAAACTTTGTATTGTGCGGGTGATGTGAGCCTCTTGTGCTGGTAATGTTTGTATTGTGGGGGTGATGTGAGCCTCTTGTGCTGGTAATCTTTGTATTGTGGCGGTGATGAGAGCCTCTTGTGCTGGTAATCTTTGTATTGTGGGGGTGATGTGAGCCTTGTGTGCTGGTAATCTTTGTATTGTGGGGTGATGTGATCGTCTTGAGATGGCAACCTTTGTATCTTGCGGGTGATGTGAACGTCTTGTGCTGGTAATCCTTGTATTGTGGGGGTGATGTGAGCGTCTTGAGATGGCAATCTTTGTATTGTGGGGTGATGTGAACGTCTTGTGCTGGCAATCTTTGTATTGTGGGGGTGATGTGATCGTCTTGTGCTGTTAATCTTTGTATTGTGGGGGTGATGTGAGCCTCTTGTGCTGGTAATCTTTGTATTGTGGCGGTGATGTGAGAGTCTTGAGATGGCAATCTTTGTATTGTGGGGTGATGTGAGCGCCTTGTGCAGGCAATCTTTGTATTGTGGGGGTGATGTGAACGTCTTGACATGGCAATCTTTGTATTGTGCGGGTGATGTGAGCGATTTGTGCTGGTAATGTTTGTATTGTGGGGGTGATGTGAGCCTCTTGTGCAGGCACTCTTTGTATTGTGGGGGTGATGTGAACGTCTTGACATGGCAATCTTTGTATTGTGCGGGTGATGTGAACGTCTTGTGCTGGTAATCTTTGTATTGTGGCAGTGATGTGAGCCTCTTGTGATGGCAATCTTTGTATTGTGGGGGTGATGTGAGCCTTTTGTGCTGGTAATCTTTGTATTGTGGCGGTGATGTGAGCCTCTTGTGCAGGCACTCTTTGTATTGTGGGGGTGATGTGAGCCTTTTGTGCTGGTAATCTTTGTATTGTGGGGGTGATGTGAGCCTCTTGAGCTGGCAATCTTTGTATTGTAGGGTGATGAGATCGTCTTGAGATGGCAATCTTTGTATCTTGCGGGTGATGTGAACGTCTTGTGCTGGCAATCCTTGTATTGTGGGGTGATGTAAGCGTCTTGAGATGGCAATCTTTGTATTGTGGGGTGATGTGAACGTCTTGTGCTGGCAATCTTTGTATTGTGGGGGTGATGTGAGCCTCTTGTGCTGGTAATCTTTGTATTGTGGCGGTGATGTGAACGTCTTGTGCTGGTAATCTTTGTATTGTGGCAGTGATGTGAGCGTCTTGTGATGGCAATCTTTGTATTGTGGGGGTGATGTGAGCCTTTTGTGCTGGTAATCTTTGTATTGTGGCGGTGATGTGAGCCTCTTGTGCAGGCAATCTTTGTATTGTGGGGGTGATGTGAGCCTTTTGTGCTGGTAATCTTTTGTATTGTGGGGGTGATGTGAGCCCTTTGAGCTGGCAATCTTTCTTTGTATTGATGGGTGATGAGATCGTCTTGAGATGGCAATCTTTGTATCTTGCGGGTGATGTGAACGTCTTGTGCTGGCAATCCTTGTATTGTGGGGTGATGTAAGCGTCTTGAGATGGCAATCTTTGTATTGTGGGGTGATGTGAACGTCTTGTGCTGGCAATCTTTGTATTGTGGGGGTGATGTGAGCCTCTTGTGCTGGTAATCTTTGTATTGTGGGGGTGATGTGAGCCTCTTGTACTGGTAATCTTTGTATTGTGGCGGTGATGTGAGCGTCTTGAGATGGCAATCTTTGTATTGTGCGGGTGATGTGAGCGTTTTGTGATGGCAATCTTTGTATTGTGGGGGTGATGTGAACGTCTTGTGCTGGCAATCTTTGTATTGTGAGGGTGATGTGATCGTCTTGTGTTGGTATTCTTTGTATTGTGCGGGTGATGTGAGCCTCTTGTGCTGGTAATGTTTGTATTGTGGCGGTGATGTGAGCGTCTTGAGATGGCAATCTTTGTATTGTGGGGTGATGTGAACGTCTTCTGCTGGCAATCTTTGTATTGTGGGGGTGATGTGAGCCTCTTGTGCTGGTAATCTTTGTATTGTGCGGGTGATGTGAGCGTTTTGTGATGGCAATCTTTGTATTGTGGGGTGATGTGAACGTCTTCTGCTGGCAATCTTTGTATTGTGGGGGTGATGTGAGCCTCTTGTGCTGGTAATGTTTGTATTGTGGCGGTGATGTGAGCGTCTTGAGATGGCAATCTTTGTATTGTGGGGTGATGTGAACGTCTTCTGCTGGCAATCTTTGTATTGTGGGGGTGATGTGAGCCTCTTGTGCTGGTAATCTTTGTATTGTGGGGGTGATGTGAACGTCTTGACATGGCAATCTTTGTATTGTGGGGGTGATGTGAGCCTCTTGTGCTGGTAATCTTTGTATTGTGGCGGTGATGTGAACGTCTTGAGATGGCAATCTTTGTATTGTGGGGGTGATGTGAGCCTTTTGTGCTGGTAATCTTTGTATTGTGGGGGTGATGTGAGCCTTTTGTGCTGGCAATCTTTGTATTGTGCGGGTGATGCGATCGTCTTGAGATGGCAATCTTTGTATCTTGCGGGTGATGTGAACGTCTTGTGCTGGCAATCCTTGTATTGTGGGGGTGATGTGAGCGTCTTGAGATGGCAATCTTTGTATTGTGGGGTGATGTGAACGTCTTGTGCTGGCAATCTTTGTATTGTGGGGGTGATGTTTTCGTCTTGTGTTGGTAATCTTTGTATTGTGGGGGTGATGTGAGCCTCTTGTGCTGGTAATCTTTGTATTGTGGCGGTGATGTGAGCGTCTTGAGATGGCAATCTTTGTATTGTGCGGGTGATGTGAGCGTCTTGTGCTGGCAATCTTTGTATTGTGGGGGTGATGTGAACGTCTTGACATGGCAATCTTTGTATTGTGGGGTGATGTGAACGTCTTGTGCTGGTAATCTTTGTATTGTGGGGGTGATGTGATCGTCTTGAGATGGCAATCTTTGTATTGTGGGGATGATGCGAACGTCTTGTGCTGACAAACTTTGTTTTGTGGGGGTGATGTGAACGTCTTGTGCTGGCAATCTTTGTATTGTGGGGGTGATGTGATCGTCTTCAGATGGCAATCTTTGTATTGTGAGGGTGATGTGAACGTCTTGTGCTGGCAATCTTTGTATTGTGGGGGTGATGTGATCGTCTTGTGTTGGTAATCTTTGTATTGTGGGGGTGATGTGAGCCTCTTGTGCTGGTAATCTTTGTATTGTGGCGGTGATGTGAGCGTCTTGAGATGGCAATCTTTGTATTGTGCGGGTGATGTGAGCGTCTTGTGCTGGCAATCTTTGTATTGGTGGGGTGATGTGAACGTCTTGACATGGCAATCTTTGTATTGTGGGGTGATGTGAACGTCTTGTGCTGGTAATCTTTGTATTGTGGGGGTGATGTGATCGTCTTGAGATGGCAATCTTTGTATTGTGGGGGTGATGTGAACGTCTTGTGCTGGCAATCTTTGTATTGTGGGGGTGATGTGATCGTCTTGTGTTGGTAATCTTTGTATTGTGCGGGTGATGTGAGCCTCTTGTGCTGGTAATCTTTGTATTGTGGGGTGATGTGAGCGTCTTGGGATGGCAATCTTTGTATTGTGCGGGTGATGTGAGCGTCTTGTGCTGGCAATCTTTGTATTGTGGGGGTGATGTGAACGTCTTGACATGGCAATCTTTGTATTGTGGGGTGATGTGAACGTCTTGTGCTGGTAATCTTTGTATTGTGGGGGTGATGTGATCGTCTTGAGATGGCAATCTTTGTATTGTGGGGGTGATTTGAACGTCTTGTGCTGGCAAACTTTGTATTGTGGGGGTGATGTGAACGTCTTGTGCTGGCAATCTTTGTATTGTGGGGGTGATGTGATCGTCTTCAGATAGCAATCTTTGTATTGTGAGGGTGATGTGAGCCTCTTGTGCTGGTAATCTTTGTATCGTGAGGGTGATGTGATCTTCTTGAGATGGCAATCTTTGTATTGTCGGGGTGATGTGAACGTCTTGTGCTGGTAATCTTTGTATCGTGGAGGTGATGTGATCGTCTTGAGATGGCAATCTTTGCATTGTGGGGGTGATGTGAACGTCTTGTGCTGACAAACTTTGTTTTGTGGGGGTGATGTGAACGTCTTGTGCTGGCAAACTTTGTATTGTGGGGGTGATGTGAACGTCTTGTGCTGGAAAATTTTGTATTGTGGGGGTGATGTGATCGTCTTGTGATTGCAATCTTTGTATTGTGGGGGTGATGTGAGCGTCTTGAGATTGCAATCTTTGTATTGTGGGGGCGATATGAGCCTCTTGTGCTGGCAATCCTTGTATTGTGGGGGTGATGTTGTCGTTTTGAGGTGGCAATCTTTGTATTGTGCGGATGATGTGAGCGTCTTGTGCTTGCAATCTTTGTATTGTGCGGGTGATTTGATCGTCTTGAGATGGCAATCTTTGTATTGTGGGGTGATGTGAGCCTCTTGTGCTGGTAATCTTTGTATTGTGGGGGTGATGTGATCGTCTTGAGATGGCAATCTTTGTATTGTGAGGGTGATGTGAACGTCTTGTGCTGGTAATCTTTGTATTGTGCGGGTGATGTGATCGTCTTGAGATGGCACTCTTTGTATTGTGGGGGTGATGTGAGCCTCTTGTGCTGGCAATCTTTGTATTGTTGCGGTGATGTGAACGTATTGAGCTGGCAATCTTTGTATTGTGGCGGCGATGTGAACGTATTGAGCTGGCAATCTTTGTATTGTGCGGGTGATGTGAGCGTCTTGAGCTGGCAATCCTTGTATTGTGGGGGTGATATGATCGTCTTGCGATGGCAATCATTGTATTGTGGAAGTGATGTGAGCGTCTTGTGCTGGCAAACCTTGTATTGTAGGGGTGATGTGTTCGTCTTGAGATGGCACTCCTTGTACTATGGGGGTGATGTGAGCGTCTTGTATTGTGGGAGTGATGTGAGCGTCTTGTGCTGGCAATACTGGTACTGAGAGGGTGATGTGAGTGTCCTGAGATGGCAATCTTCGTATTGTGGGGGTGCATGGTGTGAGCGTCTTGTGCTGGCAGTCCTTGTATTGTAGGGGTGATGTGATCGTCTTGAGCTGGCAATACTGGCATTGAAAGGGTGATGTGAGCATCCTGAGCTTGCAATACTGGTATTGTGGGGGCGATGTGAGTGTCATGTGCTGGCAATACTGGTTCTGTAGGTGCGATGTGAGCCTCTTGTATTGTGGTGGTGATGTGAGCGTCCTGGCAATACTGTTATAGTAGGGGTGATGTGAGGCATTTCATAGGTCAACTCGTCACAATATGGCTGGAATATTGCCGATGTGACGTTAAATATTAACCAGTAAGGGACACCCACGTAATTTCTTTTAAGTCTCTCTCAAAGACAACAGATCGTCTTTCCAATTAGATTTTTTCCCCATTCCCGTTGGCATGGTGTGCAAACCATAGAATCCTGCCCTACATGACGAACCATCACCCAGTTCCAGTGTTGGATATGACGACTCAGCCCAGGCATGGGATGACTCCATGATGCCAAGTTCTCCTGTGACGTGGAAAGGTAACCAATGAATGCCCCGAGCTTGCGTCTCCTTCATGGATTGATCGATCACGGCGAAATATATTTTGTTCAGCGTTTCTTATTGAAACCTAGACCATCCTTTGTCCATACAATATGTGCTAATGATTACTATTTTTGTGTTCTTCTATTAGCCGCGAGGACTATATTTTTCACAAACAAAGTGATTAAAATTTTTAAACGGCCTTCGGCAAATTTTCTATAACACTTTCTGCTTCTTTATAACATAACAGTTTTGGTTTCTTTTTAACATGGGTGTACACTTTCAAGTATGTGAATGCTTTATAAAGAGTGAGGTCTTTTTGTAATGACCAAACTAAACTACCGGGCAAACGAACGTTATCACCGACTTCACTTGACAAGATAATAGAAACAAAGACGTATGTGAGATTTATCATAATTATTTTACAAACATAAATCATCTTCCAATAATTTGACCGATTCCAATAATTTGCAATTCATTGCAATGCTGGTCTTGCATTTTCCGCCATTCATTAATAAATAGTCAAGGGGTCAAAATTGAAATCAGCGTTCATTCAAAAGTGGATAATGAGTGACATAATGAGATAGCAGTCAGGTCATCAATAGCTAATGTGTGACCACCCTGTACATCCATACACGCCAACACACGTCTCCATCGGGGGATGAAGTCAGCAGGAATCCTGTTCTATGAGTCATGTAGTCATACAGAGTATGTTCAAGTTCCTGTCGAGTTGCTGGATGTGGTACACGCTGTCTCAGCTGACGATCAAGATGATCCCAGAGATGTTCAATGAGGTTCATGTCTGGAGAACGCGCTGGCTAAGGCAATACGTTGACGTTAACGTTGTGCATGTATTCTCGAATAGTTCTGGTGGTGTGAGGCCTTGTGTAGTCGTGCTGAAAATTACTTCTCTTGGCTGGTGTCGGATAAAGGGCACCACAAAAAGTCTCAACACATCATCCCTGTATTGCTGGGCATTCAGATTTCCTCGGATGATATTGTTCTCCTGCAACAAATGGCGCCTCATGCCATGAACGCAGTCTCCTCTACGTTGAAAAAGTCAAACTCTGCCATCGTTTCTGAACCGACTGAACCGACTTTCATCTGTAAAGAGCACTCTCTCAAAATCACGTCGTTGCCACCGACGGACAGTGCGTGCCCACTGCTGTCTTCGTTGACAGTTTAGACGGGTCAAGGCCATTCCACTGAATTAACGGTAAGCTCTTATACCAGCCATACCCAGTCGTCGAAGGATTGTTCGTCTGCTGATGGCGTGTCTTAGTGCAGTCGCCGCCGCTGACGTCGCCGTCACGAATCTGTTTCGGAGGTGGATCTGCCTGATGTAGCGGTCTTCGGACGGTCTTCCCGATCTTGGGTCTGGCGTGTTTGCTGGTAGCTGTTTATCAAGTTACTGATGGTGGCCTGGCTGCAGTTGAAGGTTCTTGCTAGCCGACGTTGTGAAGCCCCCAGATTGTCCAAAGCGAGCCCCCTGTCTCGTTACGCTTGCGTACGTTCGTGGGTTTCTTTTTAGGTTAATGCATGTTTGCTCTTCCCAACATAGGTATTTATGCCACAGGGATGCATCCTCAACGTGTCATCGTCCTTCAAGTGTAGTCGTCCTTCAAATATAATCCTCGTTCATGAGTCCTCCTCTATCATGTGTCATCATCCCTCAAGTGTAGTCGTCCTTCAAGTATAATCGTCGTTCATGAGTCCTCCTCTATCATGTGTCATCATCCCTCAAGTGTAGTCGTCCTTCAAATATAATCCTCGTTCATGAGTCCTCCTCTATCATGTGTCATCATCCCTCAAGTGTAGTCGTCCTTCAAGTATAATCCTCGTTCATGAGTCCTCCTCTATCATGTGTCATCATCCCTCAAGTGCCATCATCCTTCAAGTGCAGACATTAAATATAATGATAACAATGAAAGCATGTACAACATATACAATCTTAATATGACAAAATTGATTTCCTTTTTTCGAATGCATAAAAAAAATATTTAGCAGTATTCAAGGAAATGTCTACATTTTTGGATGATAACAACGAATTTGATTTTAGTATATTGGGGAAAACATAGAATTGCAACAAAAGATATTTACATCTTAATTCAATGTAGGCTGGACAGATAAGTAAGAAGTGATATTCATTTTCAGTTACGGTTAAGTTACACATTTTGCATTTTCTTTGTTCCCGGGGAACGTTATAGTAACGACCTCTTTCAATTTCTAAACTATGTGAACTTAACCTAAATCGTGATAAACAAGATCTATATTTGGATACAGTATTATGAGTTAAGTATGTGTCACAAGAAATCGTTAATTTAAAATTACAATACGTAAACATTTTAGGGCTCTCAGATAAATCACTGTGCCAAACTTGCCGACAATTATCTTTCAGTCGTTGAAAAAACAATTTAACTAAAACGTTTTTATCTCCGTAAGTATGTGATACCAAAACATCACCAAAACCTAATTTAAATATGATATTTCTAACTTTGGTAACCCAGTTCTCATAGCCTTGCTCATCATACATACGAATCATATTGTAACATTTTCGAGGCAAACGGCATTCGGGCATGTTAAGAAGATTTAACCAATATTTAATACATTTTAAAACAGCAGATAATTGAATAGGATATCTACCACACTCGTCTAATACTCCATTATTGGACGTTGATAACTTAACGTTTAGAAAACTTTTGCAAGCATATAAATGTACTTTTTCCAGTTCTTCCACATTATTAAGCCCCCAAATTTCTGCCCCGTAGAGGAGAATTGGTGTTATCTTTGTATCGAATAATTTGAAGTACAGATGAGGCGAGTGTGGTTTCAAACAATGTATACTGCTAAGAAGTAATGACAGCATTTTTCTGGCTTGAATAGAAATATTGTCAAACGCTTTCGACCACTGTAACCTATTACTAAAATACAATCCGAGATAACAATATCCTGAAACAACTTCAACAACACTACCATTATAAAACCATTTTTCAACCGAGATAAACCACCTCCATTCTTAAAAACTACAATTTTAGTTTTATGCATATTGACTGACAATTTCCATTCTGAACAGTACCTGCTAAGAATATCTAGTTTAAACTGTAGACTTCTCACGCTGTTCCCAAACAAAATAAGATCATCAGCAAATAAAAGAAGAAAAATATGAGTAACATCATCATGAGTGTCATCGTCCTTCAAGTGTCCTCGTACTTCATGTGTCCTCATCCTTCAAGTGTCATCGTCCTTCATGTGTTATCGTCCTTCAAGTGTTATCGTCCTTCACGTGTCATCGTCCTTTAAGTGTCATCGTCTTTCAAGGGTAGTCATCCTCCACGTGTCATCATCCTTCCAGTGTTATCGTCCTTCAAGTGTCCTTTTTGAGTCCTTCATCTGTCATTTGACATCGTCCTTCATATGTCATCATCCTTCAAGTGTCATCGTCCTTCATGTGTCCTTGACATCGTCTTTCATGTGACATCATCCTTCACATGTCATCGTCCTTCAAGTGTCATCGTCTTTCAAGTGTCATCGTCCTTCAAGTGTCATCGTCTTTCAAGTGTCATCGTCCTTCAAGTGTAGTCGTCCATAATGTGGCATCGTCCTCCACGTGTCATCATCCTTCCAATGTTATAGTCCTTCAAGTGTCCTTTTTGAGTCCTTCATCTGTCATTTGACATCGTCTTTCATATGTCATCATCCTTCACATGTCATCGTCTTTTCAAGTGTCATCGTCATTCAAGTGCCATCATCCTTCAAGTGTCATCGTCATTCATGTGTCATCGTCATTCATTAATTATCGTCCTTCAAGTGTCCCCCACCCCTAATCCACTCCCACAACCTCCCAACCCTCATCACTGAATGATCACATTGATGAAATCTAACATGGATGATTGCAGTCAGTGCGAAAACGTTCAAAGACAAACATAAGTACCCAATTTGTTTCAAAGACGAACATAAGTACCCAATTTGTTTCAAAGACAAACATAAGTACCCAATTTGTTTCAAAGACAAACATAAGTACCCAATTTGTTTCAAAGACAAACATAAATACCCAATTTGTTTCAAAGACAAACATAAGTACCCAATTTGTTTCAAAGACAAACATAAGTACCCAATTTGTCTCAAAGACAAACGTAAGTACCCAATTTGTTTCAAAGACAAACATAAGTACCCAATTTGTTTCAAAGACAAACATAAGTACCCAATTTGTCTCAAAGACAAACATAAGTACCCTATTTGTTTCAAAGAATCTCGAAGGCTCTTGTTATCCTTGTATAAAACATGACAACTTTTCAAGTATTGAAAGTAGTGAGACTTAGTCCCTAACAACACGATGCCCAATGTGGAAACCACTATATTGTACGTGAGACAAAACCTTGTCCGGGTTAACATGGCTTAGGCGTAGGTGCTGATAACTGGGTTGTATTGTCACGTGTTTTCATTCATAAAATCGTTCACGTATTTCGTAATGTCTTAAACAACTGTCGCAAGGACATCTCGCGACCTATCGTTTTGAGAAATAACACGATAATCCCCCAGTGTATTGACACAATGTTCCTATTACTGATATTAATTATTCACCAAGCTGACTCAAGTGATAAGCTATCGCATGAATGGGACACCATGCTGGCTATGTTGATGACTGAAATGAGATACGAAGGTGTGTTCACAGAGCCGGTTTGTAACTGCGTATATTGCACGCCCTGATAACAGCCGGACAGTTGTCACAGGTCACTTGTGTGTTTGTGTCGGGATTGAGTGTGATTTTGAAAGCGAGTGATTGGTTGTAATGAACCTTGCGTAAAACCGTTTGAGAATAACATAGGTTCACGTATGTGTGAGGAATAATGGAAACCCATTCGCATGTGTGTTTCTTGTACATGTATATTGCTGATCGTTTGTACAGGTAAGGGGCAAGTGACAATATATACTCAACAAGACAAGTTAAGGACCACCCTGATTTTCATTATTAAAGTATTTAATAGTTCATATTATGATCCATATAAAACTTAAGTATTGAATATTGGGGTGGTCCTTAACTGCTTTTGTTGAGTATATTAACGATATACGTAGTTACTGCGTCCGGACATACAATTGCACGTCCATGCAAAGACGAACGTTTCGGTAGTATCTGTGTATTACATGTACTGTTACGAGTTCACTGTATGCGTTAAAAACTGTTATATTGTAAAAAAAATGTTTAGGTTATAAACACATGCAAGACATTTCTAGATCTGAAAGTGTTTAAAATCCTAACCGGATTACACATTTCGCTTGTTCTAATTAAACACGTTTAGGGTCTAAACACATGAGGTAAGCTATCGTCCCTCAGCCTAAACATCACTATAACACAACATCCCCACAATCTAAACATGTTTAGAATTTTAAAATATTGATATGTTTAGAATTACACGTTTAGTGTTGAAATAGGTTTAGCTTTTAAACACGTTTCAGCATGTCCAGAATTTAAACATGTCTTGTGTTGAGAATTACTAAGAAAGTGTAATCCCAAATATAACATATGTTACGTGTTTAGAATTTAAACATGTTCAGAGAAAGTGCACATCACTGGGCATTAGGTGAAATCAGATTGACAGGCAATTACATAACGCATACACAACCTGGATGTACACCGATCACTGATGTTGAAGTCTGACAACAGTATCCGGGGGTGGTGAAGGGCGACAACTAAGAGGCTGCACATTAGTATCCCGCCTGCGCCTGGTTTATAAAGGTGTTATAAACGTGTTGTTATTGTTTGGCTGAAAGATTTTGTCTCTTAGAAGAAACGGAAGCTGACGCTACCATGCACACTTAACGTTTTACCTACACCTGTATCATAAATAAACACTAAGATAAAAACCAATACCACAGAGAAAACGCCCCTTCATCTGCAATGAACTTTTTGGCGGTCTACGACTCCTCCAAACTTGACCCTAAACATGTTTAGTTGTTAAACACGATTCTATGTAGGTTTAGATCTAAACACATTCTACAGTACATGAAACATATTCAGGAAATGGACCTGGAGCACACAGTCCATTACACATATCATCTGGTGTAGTTTATGATAATCGGGACACACCTGTGCTCCACGCGATCAAGTGTCAACGTTTTATCGAACAAGAGCATATCAAGCTGTGTTGTGACGTCAATGTTGACAGTAACCACTTTATTCATGATGAACTCACAAAGTTGATAGAAGCACAGTCTTCATAATGAAGTCACAAAGTTGACAGAACAACATTATTCATGATCAACTCACAATGTTGACTCAAACAACCTTATCCATGATGAACTCGCAACAAGGTATTCACCACAGTGTTGACAGAAACAACCTTATCCATGATGAGCTCGCAACAAGGTATTCACCACAGTGTTGACAGAAACAACCTTATCCATGATGAGCTCGCAACAAGGTATTCACCACAGTGTTGACAGAAACAACCTTATCCATGATGAACTCACATGGTATTCACCACAGTGTTGACAGAAACAACCTTATCCATGATGAGCTCGCAACAAGGTATTCACCACAGTGTTGACAGAAACAACCTTATCCATGATGAACTCGCAATGTTGACAGAAACAACCTTATCCATGATGGACTCACAATGTTGACAGAAATAACATTATCCATGATGAACTCACAACAAGGTATTCACCATAGACTCACAATGTTGACAGAAACCATTTTATTCATGAAGGGCTCACAACGGGCACAAAACTTCCACTTTTGACACAAACTAACTTATTCAAGATGGCCTTCCACTTTAAGTGTAGGTATTGGGTGTGAAGGTAATGGGTGTGAAGGTATTGCATATTAACTTGCATGACACAAACTGTCGTCCTACTCCAGTAGCTCTTTAGTTCCTCACATTACGTGTATGTTGTTTAAGTCTACGGTGTTTAGTAATATGCATTAATGTGTATACATGTGTATTAATCCTAAGTCGAATACACTTTTGGTGTGTTCTATGTAAACATGTTTTTCATCTAGACACATATCGCCTCACAGCCGAAACACCATCCCTACACAGCATCCCCATAATTAAACATGTTAAAATCTAAACATGGTCAGAATTCTTAAAAAATGTGTGTCCTCATAAATATGGTGTTACTGTATGACCAATAGCATTAGTCTTTTCCACATTTAAGGAACAAATTGAATTCATTTAATGTCAAGATAATGGAAATGAACGTGTTGACGTTTGTTTTTAGGATGTTAACACATTCTGTACAGTTTAAAATATCGCATTGTTCAAACGGAGTGCAGGATGTTAACAGATTTCTAGACTAACATCTAGTCTCTGAAATGAACATTTTTTACACAAAAAGTGTCTAATAAAATAATCATGAAATATAATAAAAAGGAGCTTTATTAGACCGGAGTGGACACTCATATATAGTTCAGTCTCTCCTCTTGTCGTCACGCACCTTATGAGGTGAATATTCCAGTTGGTATAAACTCACTGACCCCACATGTGGTTTACACTTTCTGAAAACGTTGCGGGTCAGTAGGGTGGAAAGGCTTGACCCTGACGCTGTGCTGACTTACTCGTACTGAAAGAGGGGCCATTTCAACAGCGGCGTGGATAATTTGTTGATACCAGACATGTTTCCTGCAGGTCGAATATATTTACTCTGATCATGTGAGAGATATCGTTGAAAGAATGGGCTGTTTCTACAATACTTGGTTTAATACACAGATATACGGATAATGTATGTACAACACATCCTGAGGAGCGGGTGTGTTATCATGTGACAATGTACAGTAGTGGTGTATCCAGTAGAAATACCTGTACGCACACTACAAACATGTACTGTACTCCTGATGGTCACCCAGAGATACGTACACACTCATTGAGAGCGTCCCGCTGTCCTTGAATATATATCTGGCACTATGGTTCAAGGTGATAACTTTATCTGTACATGCCCGGAGTTTCTAAGTTCTGCGGTTTAAAGGGATCGGTGTTGGGTTTATGAGCCTTCATTGTCAGACTGGGTGTGTGTATAAACAGCTCACTTAGGTCAGCTCAGTGTGTGAGATTTATAACGCCGAGTATCGTAAAAAATAAATGAATTATCTACATTTAGAAGCAATAAAAATTGACTGTCCCTATTTTGAGGAGCCTTGGTCTCTCATGGAGACTGAACCTACAATAAACGACAGGCCATGTTAATGTCCTAAAAGGCACATGCAGACACTTCATTCACACGAACTACGGTACATCTTCTATATTAGGTCATCAGCAGTGTACGAAACTCCTAAAAAAAGGTGTTAAAATAATGTAATTAATGAATTACTTGTAGTGAGGTGAACTTAAACATGTGCAAAAGCAAATTTTAAAAAACATAACTTGGTGGTCACTGTTGATTCATTTAGTGTCACTGTCATCTGAATAAAAACATACCACGCAAAGTCAGAATCAGTCTCAGTATCATTGGAAAGAATGTTCTCTACATGTTCTTCAGTGCAATGAGCACAGGGGATTTGTAACTCTCCCTGTGAAAAGTAAACATGTGCAACAACAAATTTAACAAATACAACTTGGTCACTCTTAATTCAGTCAGTATCACTATCATCTAGATCGGAAAAATCAAGTCGTTCATACAGGAACACGGTATGTGTCATTTACAGGTCGTCCATACAGGAACACTGTATGTGTCATTTACAGGTCGTCCATACAGGAACACAGTATGTGTCATTTACAAGTCGTCCATACAGGAACACAGTATGTGTCATTTACAGGTCGTCCATACAGGAACACGGTATGTGTCATTTACAGGTCGTCCATACAGGAACACAGTATGTGTCATTTACAAGTCGTCCATACAGGAACACAGTATGTGTCATTTACAGGTCGTCCATACAGGAACACGGTATGTGTCATTTACAGGTCGTCCATACAGGAACACGGTATGTGTCATTTACAGGTCGTCCATACAGGAACACTGTATGTGTCATTTACAGGTCGTCCATACAGGAACACAGTATGTGTCATTTACAAGTCGTCCATACAGGAACACAGTATGTGTCATTTACAGGTCGTCCATACAGGAACACGGTATGTGTCATTTACAGGTCGTCCATACAGGAACACGAACACTGTATGTGTCATTTACAGGTCGTCCATACAGGAACACAGTATGTGTCATTTACAAGTCGTCCATACAGGAACACGGTATGTGTCATTTACAAGTCGTCCATACAGGAACACTGTACGGTCATGTGTCCATACAGGAATTTACAGGTATGTGTCATTTACGTCCATACAGGAACACGGTATGTGTCATTTACAGGTCGTCCATACAGGAACACAGGTATGTGTCATTTACAGGTCGTATGTGTCATTTACAGGTCGTCCATACAGGAACACAGTATGTGTCATACAGGAACACGGTATGTTTACAGGTCGTCCATACAGGAACACGGTATGTGTCATTTACAGGTCGTCCATACAGGAACACGGTATGTGTCATTTACAGGTCGTCCATCCATACAGGAACACGGTATGTGTCATTTACAGGTCGTCCATACAGGAACACAGTATGTGTCATTTACAGGTCGTCCATACAGGAACACTGTATGTGTCATTTACAGGTCGTCCATACAGGAACACGGTATGTGTCATTTACAGGTCGTCCATACAGGAACACGGTATGTGTCATTTACAGGTCGTCCATACAGGAACACGGTATGTGTCATTTACAGGTCGTCCATACAGGAACACAGTATGTGTCATTTACAAGTCGTCCATACAGGAACACGGTATGTGTCATTTACAAGTCGTCCATACAGGAACACGGTATGTGTCATTTACAGGTCGTCCATACAGGAACACGGTATGTGTCATTTACAGGTCGTCCATACAGGAACACATGTATGTGTCATTTACAGGTCGTCCATACAGGAACACGGTATGTGTCATTTACAGGTCGTCCATACAGGAACACGTCCATACAGGAACACGGTATGTGTCATTTACAAGTCGTCCATACAGGAACACAGTATGTGTCATTTACAGGTCGTCCATACAGGAACACAGTATGTGTCATTTACAGGTCGTCCATACAGGAACACGGTATGTGTCATTTACAGGTCGTCCATACAGGAACACGGTATGTGTCATTTACAGGTTGTCCATACAGGAACACGGTATGTGTCATTTACAGGTCGTCCATACAGGAACACGGTATGTGTCATTTACAGGTCGTCCATACAGGAACAAACCCACTATCAAAGCTATACTCGGTTCCTCATGGAGAAAAAGGTGGGACACTCAAGTAGGAAGAAATAAACTGTATGAATTGAAGCCAACAATTGGTTATACCTACTTGGGTTGTCAGTCAAGACGTGATGAGGTAATTTTACGACGATGTCGTATTGGCCACAGTCGGTTTACTCATGACTATCTGCTGAAAACGGATGGGGATGGACCCCATGTGTGTCTCTTGCGATGAGGTTTTCACCATCAAGCATATTCTGCTTGACTGTGTGGACTTATCGTCTGCAAGGACTCACATTATGAGGCAACAAATCTGAAACATATGTTCTCCCGCGTGAGCGCTCATCTGATAGTGAACTACCTGAGGGAAGTTGATCTGTATCATAAATTGTAACTGTGTAATGTGACTAACAAATTGCCTGCCTTTAAATTTAGTGCTATGGCGTTTTCTGTTTTTAAATGACAATGTAATGAATATATATTTTTGAAATAAAACTCATTTCGACTCTGTACTTACAATGTTTACTAATGCAGACTTGTTCTCGTCACTATATGGCTGGAATAATGCCGATGTGACGTAAAGCCCAACTCAACCCTCAACCTCATGCAGGAACACAGTATGTGTCATTTACAGGTCGTTCATACAGGAACACAGTATGTGTCATTTGCATGTCGTTCATACAGAAACACAAGGAGTGTCATGCAAGGGTCGTTCGGACAGTGACATCAACTATATAGAATACAAACTGGGAACCTTTGAACAAAGCGACCATAGCACTAAGGGGATCCCAGTTCTCAAGATAGACTTACGACATATGGAACTAAGGTTGTTTTGTACACCGGCATACCACCAGTGAAGATCCGGGTTAGAATTGACCTTCAGTAACCCATGCTTGTCGTAAGAGGCGACTAACGGTAACGGGTGGTCATCCTTGCTGACTTGGTTGACTCATGTCATCGTATAACTACTGCGTAGATCGATGTTCATGCTGTTGTTCACTAGTTTGTCTGGTCACGACTCGATTATTTACAGACCGCTGCCATATAGATGGAATATTGCTGAATTCGGCGTAAAACTAAACTAATTCTCTCTTTCTCTCTCTCTGTATCTCTGTCTGTCTCTGTCTGTCTGTCTGTCTGTCTGTCTGTCTCTCTCTCTCTCTCTCTCTCTCTCTCTCTCTCTCTCTCTCTCTCTCTCTCTCACACACACACACACACACACAAACACACACACACGCACGCCGGCATGCAGGTGTAGTTAGTTTCACGCCTACGTTGTTCGCAAGAGTGTTTACCAGATAGGATTTCTTCGACGTTTTGAAATACAGTCACTTATAAAAGAAACAGACATGCATATATTGATACACTTTACTTTACAAACTATGTTAAATCTGTGAATACTGTCTGTTAATCTATATATAACGAGGGTCTGAAAATGTAATATAACGTTTCAATAGCGCACGCATCGTGGTTCATAGTCAGAACAACGTGTATGAACCTGCTCGTGGCGCATTGTATCTCAATGTGTTTTTCTGAAAGCAGTCGGTACCACCTACTCGGAACTTAGTCATTAGACAGTGTGTTAAATCACATCCCTGGTTTCATTTACACTGAAACACAATACGTTACGGATCGTTCATACAGAAACACAACATGTGTGTCATTTACTGATTGTTCGTACTGAAACACAATATGTGTCACTTACTGATTGTTCGTACTGAAACACAATATGTGTCACTTACTGATTGTTCATACAGAAACACAATATGTGTCATTTACTGATTGTTCATACAGAAACACAATATGTGTCACTTACTGATTGTTCATACAGAAACGGAATATGTGTCACTTACTGATTGTTCATACTGAAACACAATATGTGTCATTAACTGATTGTTCGTACTGAAACACAATATGTGTCACTTACTGATTGTTCATACAGAAACACAATATGTGTTACTTACTGATTGTTCGTACTGAAACACAATATGTGTCATTTATTGATTGTTCATACAGAAACACAATATGTGTAACTTACTGATTGTTCATACTCAAACACAATATGTGTCACTTACTGATTGTTCATACAGAAAACACAATATGTGTCATTTACTGATTGTTCGTACTGAAATACAATGTGTCTCATTTACTGATTGTTCATACAGAAACACAATATGTGTCATTTACTGATTGTTCATACTCAAACACAATATGTGTCACTTACTGATTGTTCATACAGAAAACACAATATGTGTCATTTACTGATTGTTCATACTGAAAAACAATATGTGTCACTTACTGATTGTTCATACTGAAACACAATATGTGTCACTTACTGATTGTTCATACAGAAACACAATATTTGTCATTAACTGATTATTCGTACTGAAACACAATATGTGTCATTAACTGTCTGTGAGACTCTGTAGTAGATGCCTTTTCACTATGGAAACATCCAAACTTTAGTTCTCATACATAAGATGCATTTCCAGGAAGTATATTTTACCTGGCGAAGTGTATTTGAATGTGTGCGTTATGCCCAAAACAAAACAAAAAACATATCAACATTCTCAATGCACTGCGGGTATTCTACTGCCAACCACAAAAAGTATACGTGTGTATCATTCCAATATTTGTGTGTCTGTCTTTCATCACATGTAATTATGTAAAAAATGGTAGTCTTTAAGATGTTCTCTTAAATATGCTTTTGTAGCATTGTGAGGATAACACGATCTAGTGATATAGGGAGCAGGCCAAAGTGCCCCACACTGATATTGTAAACACGTAAATTGTCACTTACAGCGTATTTAATTAAAAACACCCATCTACTGTGTTGTTTAACAGTTGAAATCTGCGGAAATCTCTATGAAATTGTCAGCTAAGTGTGATAAATGGTCTCTTACAACGAGTCATCAGTCATGGCGAAAGACATGCCTTTGAAGAAATGTGCTAACGACTTCTTGGAATCGACAGCTAGTGGGTGGCTCTATTTTTACTGTTTATGTTTACTTTATATAATCACAATTTTCACGCTTTGCGTGCTGCCCATTTATTACTAATCGTGCATGCGTTTTTTCCCAAAACTGGCTTGTGTATAGAGACACATTAGGTAGCACGGCGTGGGGGCACTGCATCGGGGCAGCTGCACTGTCAAGTCTAACTGACGACTATGTCACCGACGCAGGTTTCTGAGTTGAGATGCGGGGGTGACTTAAACCAACTCCATTTTCTCCTATTTTCTAAACCGTGCCAATTAACATGAAATTGATAGTAATGAGAGCTGAGGGAGTCAGTATAGCGATCCGGAGTTACGGCACTAGCTTGACAAGTTATTACTGTAATGAATTGTAATGAGGGAGCGTATTGCATACACGGCCGTAGGTAATGTTATTGGTTGTCGTCTACTCCGCCATAACGTGCCCATGGCTGATAAAGAGGAAGAAATCGTATGATGGATTTCTTGCCATTGTGAGGCTCACCGTCTCCTAATCTGCTGTCATGTAAAGACGTTTCCCGCCAAAGTCGGCGGACAACAGATCGATTTGGCGTGGGCGGTATGGTCCGTTTCAAGATTATAGAAAAACACGATGCTTGTTTTTCAAATTGTGAATGTGAAATAAAATTTGACCATGAAAGTTAAAAGTAACTATGGGTGGATGGCGGCGGTGGTGTTAGTAGTAGCCGATGTAGATCAGTAAATGGTGGTGATAGTAGTAGTGGATGTAGATAGGTGGATGGTGATGGTGGTAGTAGCAGTAGTAGTAGCAGTAGTAGTAGTAGTAGTAGTAGTAGTAGTGGTAGTGGTAGTGTAGTAGTAGTGGTAGTAGTAGTAGTAGTGGTAGTGGTAGTAGTAGTAGTAGTAGTAGTAGTAGTAGTAGTAGTAGTAGTAGCAGTAGTAGTAGTAGTAGTGTTAGTAGTAGTAGTAGTAGTAGTAGTAGTAGTAGTAGTAGTAGTAGTAGTAGTAGTAGTTGTAGTAGTAGTAGTTGTAGTAGTAGTAGTAGATCGGTGAATGGTAATGGTGGTAGTAGTAGTAGTAGTGGACGTAGATCGGTTGATGGTGATGGTAGTAATCATATTATGAGCATATATATGTTAAGGGCAAACGTCCGCATTCACGACACCCACGTCCTCACACAAGATGCCTCTTCAACAGAAATTGATTTAATTACCTAAGATATCCAGCCATGTTGATAGTAGATGGGCGCCATGCTTCTCTTCAGGTGACCAAAACTCACAGATTTAGATCTGCAGTCTCAACAATAACATTGTTTAATTCGTTTATGATATGCACTGACTTTCTAGAGATTTGTGTTGTGCAGGATGTTTGGTTACTGTGGGTGTGAGAGAGTCTTGTGACATGTAATTCAATATGGCAATGGAAAAATGTAAGTTCGGTTTCTTTCGCCTGTTATGTGACGTTTCTGTCTTTTTTCCGTGTCATAAATGGCGTTCGTGTTCTTTAACTAACAGTTGTATCCTTTCTTTCCATCAAATCAATCCTTTCCACTGACTTCCACAAAGGCAACCAACTCCATCACCTCCACTGTCTTCCACAGAGCCAACCAAGTCCATCACCTCCACTGTCTTCCTCAGAGCCAATCAACTCCATCACCTCCACTCTCTTCCACCGAGCCTACCAACTCCATCACCTCCACTCTCTTCCACCGAGCCTACCAACTCCATAACCTCCACTGTCTTCCAAAGAGCCAACCAACTACATCACTTTCACTGTCTTCCACAGAGCCAACCAAGTCCATCACCTCCACTGTCTTCCACAGAGCCAACCAAGTCCATCACCTCCACTGTCTTCCACAGAGCCAACCAAGTCCATCACCTCCACTGTCTTCCACAGAGCCAACCAAGTCCATCACCTCCACTCTCTTCCACAGAGCCAACCAAGTCCATCACCTCCAGTGTCTTCAACAGAGCCAACCAACTCCATCACCTCCAGTGTCTTCAACAGAGCCAACCAACTCTCAACACCTCTATCCGCTCCACCTTCCACTGTCTTCCAGCCAAGCAAAAAGCCAACCAGGTCACTCACCTTCCACCGACACCCCAACAGTCTTCCATTGTCACTGTCGATACCGCATATAAAAAGGGGAAATACTTTCCGTTTTCTTAAGACACTTGGTGACTGTGCGTGTTTCGGTCCCGCTGCCACCTGTTAGATTTATGGTGATTGTTACACTGTTTCCAGTAATAAGCTGTCAGTAATTCTGGAGCAGCAAACACTTCGGTTGACACGGTGAAGTGGAAGAGTATTTTTCCGCCGTTTGCGTCAGAAATAACCATCTCATGTTATGATAAATGATTTCCATCTCCATCCTTTCCCGATAATGATTTGCAGTATTTGTTCGAATACTTGAGGTCCAATTATTGTCCCATATTTAATTCCCCAAATCCAATTATGGACTACACATAGTGCAATTACCCCGTCTTCAGAAACTACCCATGTTGATCGCCACTCCAACGCTGTAATCAATAGAGTATTAATAAATGTAAGATATTTTAATTACAACGTAGAGGATTGATAGAATACCATATTGTTCTTACCTATTTCTGGACAGAGACCAATAACAATAACGCCTCAGACATATCTGGCACATGCAAAGAAAATCTAGTTGGGTTACCACAGAACCTGTCCCACGTACACCAAAGGTTCAGTACATTGTGACTGTAGTGGTGGACATCAATGCTGAGTGGAAGAGTGCATGCTTCCCGGCAAGGTTGGTAGTTCGATTCATACCGAAGGACGTCAACATGCGATAGTTGTTACTATACCTGACGCTAGGCATTACGGGATAAACCACAGAATGGCATGAGTCCGTACACACTGTCTGAGTTTGGCATCCATGTAATACAGAGACGTAGACAGTGAATTAGCACAATGAAACCGCCTTTAGTCCGGACTCATGCTAACAGTCAACCAAACACACACCGAAACCCCCCACTCACCTCTATTACATCACAGATATATCGCCAACCCACACCCACCTCTGTTACCACCATGCTTCCATCACAGATATATCGCCATCTCCCACCTTTCATTATCAATATGTTTCCATCACAGATATATCGCCATCCCCCACTTATCTTCATTACCAACATGCTTCCATCACAGATATATCGCCATCTCCCACCTTTCATTATCAATATGTTTCCATCACAGATATATCGCCATCCCCCACTTATCTTCATTACCAACATGTTTCCATCACAGATATATCGCCATCCCCCACTTATCTTCATTACCAACATGTTTCCATCACAGATATATCGCCATCTCCCACCTTTCATTACCACCATGCTTCCATCACAGATATATCGCCATCTCCCACCTTTCATTATCAATATGTTTCCATCACAGATATATCGCCATCCCCCACTTATCTTCATTACCAACATGCTTCCATCACAGATATATCGCCATCTCCCACCTTTCATTATCAATATGTTTCCATCACAGATATATCGCCATCCCCCACTTATCTTCATTACCAACATGTTTCCATCACAGATATATCGCCATCCCCCACTTATCTTCATTACCAACATGTTTCCATCACAGATATATCGCCATCTCCCACCTTTCATTACCACCATGCTTCCATCACAGATATATCGCCATCTCCCACCTTTCATTATCAATATGTTTCCATCACAGATATATCGCCATCCCCCACTTATCTTCATTATCAACATGCTTCCATCACAGATATATCGCCATCCCCCACTTATCTTCATTACCAACATGTTTCCATCACAGATATATCGCCATCCCCCACTTATCTTCATTACCAACATGTTTCCATCACAGATATATCGCCATCCCCACTTATCTTCATTACCAACATGCTTCCATCACAAATATATCGCCATCTCCCACCTTTCATTATCAACATGCTTCCATCACAGATATATCGCCATTCCCCACTTATCTTCATTACCAACATGTTTCCATCACAGATATATCGCCATCCCCCACTTATCTTCATTACCAACATGTATCCATCACAGATATATCGCCATCTCCCACCTTTCATTACCAACATGTTTCCATCACAGAGATATCGCCATCTCCGACTTATCTTCATTACCAACATGTTTCCATCACAGATATATTGCCATCCCCCACTTATCTTCATTACCAACATGCTTCCATCACAGAGATATCGCCATCTCCCACCTTTCATTACCACCATGTTTCCATCACAGATATATCGCCATCCCCCACTTATCTTCATTACCAACATGTTTCCATCACAGATATATCGCCATCCCCCACTTATCTTCATTACCAACATGCTTCCATCACAGATATATCGCCATCTCCCACTTATCTTCATTACCAACATGCTTCCATCATAGATTTATTGCCATCCCCGACTTATAATCTTCATTACCACCACCCTCCACATCACCATCCCTCATATACCACCACCCTCCACATCACCATCCCTCATATACCACCACCATCCATATCACCATCCCCCATATACCACCACCCTCCACACATCACCATCCCTCATATACCACCACCATCCACATCACCATCCCCCATATACCGCCACCATCCATATCACCATCCAACATATATCACCACCAACCATATCACCATCCCCCATATACCACCACCATCCATATCAATATCCCTCATATACCACCACCCTCCACATCACCATCCCCCATATACCGCCACCATCCAAATCACCATCCCCAAAATACCGCCACCATCCATATCAATATCCCTCATATACCACCACCCTCCACATCACCATCCCCCATATACCACCACCATCCATATCACATCCCTCATATACCACCACCCTCCACATCACTCTCCCCCATATACCGCCACCATCCATATCAATATCCCTCATATACCACCACCCTCCACATCACTCTCCCCCATATACCGCCACCATCCATATCAATATCCCCCATATACCACCACCCTCCACATCAACATCCCCCATATACCACCACCATCCACATCACCATCCCCCATATACCGCCACCATCCATATCAATATTCCTCATATACTACATTTTCCCATCACCATTCCGCATATACCGCCACCATCCATATCAATATTCCTGATATACCGCCTTTTCCCATCACCATTCCGCATATACCGACAGCCTCAATATACTGCCCTCCTGCTTAACCACTGTCACCCTCATCTATGTATTATCTGTTTTTTTTATTTAATATTGTATATAAGGATATTTGCTTGTGAAAATAGTGCTGTTGGTTGTGAGACATTTATAGAATTAGCGTTACGTTACACTATCTCAGCAACAAGATGGGACAAAACCGGCGACGATGTATCCATTTAACTGAATGTTTCCCCCGTGTATTGGAACCATCCTACTTCCCACACTCTAGATACATGTGTGATATATCATGCATTGTAGGAGGCCAGGGCAGTTGCACCAATCCCAGTGTCCCACCTCCCCATCCCACCCCAAGCATACAGATGACATACAGGTTTTACAACAGTTGTTTTGAAATTCGTCATCTTGATTCACTTCTTACACATCATTCAGCACACAGTGAGAATAGTCCCTTTCTTAAATCTCCAGGGGGGACTTCAAAGTGATTTTCACCTGTGCGTAATTCCCATGGCGACTTCTAACTGTCAGACCCTGAGGATATTAAGACCGATTCTCCTACACATGCACTGTAGTTTGCCCCACTTGGTGTAGCATCATTAATTAATAGTGTTGATGCCTGGCGAGGGCGACAGAGCTTGTTGTCTGCCTTCAGAAGTACAAAGTCAAAGTACCTTGCCAGGTAGAACAGAATCCGCAATAACAGTACTTCCTTGGATGCAGTGTCAGAAATACGCTGCTTTTTTATCCTTTATGACAAAAGGATTAGTGTTACGTGCACATGTATACAGAAAGACAAATTCTGTTGCTGATAGAATGGGTATCTGCTTCGGAATTTGTTGGGAATCTGCTCTTGATGAACTTTGCATCTGGAACAGAAATTATGGGATTATGTTGTTGATAGATTTGGCGTCTGCTGCAGAAATGTTGGGATTGTGTTGGCGATAGATTTGGTATCTGCTGCAAAAATGGCGTTATTCTGCTGCAGATAGATTTGTCATCTGCTGCAGAAATGTTGGGATTCTGCTGTTGATAGAGTGCTTATCTGTAGCAGAAGTATTAGGATTCTGTTGTTGCTAGAGAGGGTATCTGCAGCAGAAATGTTGGGATTTTGTTGACGATAAATTTGGTATCTTCTGCGGGGATTCTGCTGTTGATAATGTGGGTATCTGCTGCAGAAATGTTGGGATTTTGTTGACATTAGGTTTTGGTATCTTCTGAAGAAATGTTGGGATTCTGTTGACGATAGATTTGGTATCTTCTGCAGAAATGTTGGGATTCTGCTGTTGATAGTGTGGGTATCTGCGGCAGAAATGTTGGGATTCTGCTGTTGATAGAGTGCTTATCTGCAGCAGAAATATTAGGATTCTGTTGTTGCTTTAGAGTGTATCTGCTGGAGAAATGTTGGGATTCTGCTGTTGATAGTGTGGGTATCTCCTGCAGACATGTTGGGATTTTGGTGACGATAGGTTTGGTATCATCTGCAGAAATGTTGGGATTTTGATAGGGTGGGTATCTTCTGCAGAAATGTTGGGATTTTGTTGACGATAGATTTGGTATCTTCTGCAGAAATGTTGGGATTCTGCTGTTGATAGTGTGGGTATCAGCAGCAGAAATATTGGGATTTTGTTGACGATAGATTTGGTATCTTCTGCAGAAATGTTGGGATTCTGCTGTTGATAGTGTGGGTATCAGCAGCAGAAATGTTGGGATTTTGTTGACGATAGATTTGGTATCTTCTGAGGGGATTCTGCTGTTGATAGTGTTGGTATCAGCAGCAGAAATGTTGAGATTCCGCTATAGGAACGCTGATATTGATATGGAAATGTTGAGATATTGCTGCAGAAATGCCGGTGTTAAGCTACAGCGTGTGGAACAGTACCCGCACTGTCCACTATTGTAACCCGAATGGAATCATGACTTACAGAGACTTTTCTCTCAACAGACAATATTGCCAGGCGACCACCAGCCTAGCAGACATCATATCCTCAAACTACTACCTTTCAAATACGCCCATGCTTCCTGCTTCATCATCTTTAGCACAGACTCAATCAATTTGACAGTGAGTGGGTTAGTATGGTTTTACGCAATATTCCAGCAATATCGACGAGTTGGACACCAAAAATGGGCTTCACTCATTGTTTCTCATGTGGGGAATCGAACTCGGGTCTTCGGTGTGACGAGCGAACGCTTTAACCACTGGGCTACCCCACCGCCCCTCAATGTGACAGGAATGTTTACAATTCAAAACAACATTCACTTTGTACCTCACGAACTCACTCGTTGTGTTTCAGCATTGTGTGTATTAGAATACCGTTTTTATAATTTAAACAGTGCAGGTTAAACGTAAACACATCTCACACACAGTTGTTCAGAGATCTCATTGACAGCTGCCTGGCAGCAGGAACACAGGTAACGACGCAGTTGTCTCTGTTATAAATAATTGAACAAACTGAAGCATTCACAAACAAGATGACACATTCCACCACTGCTACCGTCGGAACAACCACCGCCGTGCTGCTGCAACGTCTGGCATTGACAACACATACCGGCAACAGTGCGCCACACTCTAGCCACAAAACAACATAGCATTACGGGAATTGTTTTATTATGTTAGATGTACGATTGTCTTCCTGTCTTTGATGTGAACATGAAATAGTTTATCATTAACACCATCATTGTTTGGCCCAGCACACTTCACTGACTCAGCACAATGTTTGCTGTCATATAAGATGTTTCGAGGGGTGTTCACGGAGCGTGTGTAGTGTTCCTGGTTTGCAAGATTGTGTTCACTGTAACGTTATTGCGGTGACAGTGGCGATAGAGGTCGCAGGAAAGGTGTTCATGATGTCAGTAGGGTGATCACTGTCGGTAGGGCATTCACGGCCAGGGAAAATGGAAAAGGAATAGTCGTCTGCCTTTGGATGATTTGGGCAGACGACAAAACAGACCGTCTCTTTCCTGTTTACAATCATCAAAACTAATCGATTACAATATTTACTAACACACAGCAAGTGTTATCCTGGATCTTGAGGAGACCATTCCAGCCCCTCATAGAAACTCACTACGTCAAGGCCATATGCATAGGCAAGTCGGGTTTTATCGTATTTTTCTTGGTTCACGTTTTCCATTTTCCTTTGACAGCTCCTCATAAATGAATAATCATGAGTCTTCCTAACTTACAACCTTGCTCCACTCCTTGCTCCATAAATAATCATGAGTCTCCCTAACTTACAACCTTGCTCCACTCCTTGCTCCATAAATAATAATGAGTCTCCCTAACTTACAACCTTGCTCCACTCCTTGCTCCATAAAGAATCATGAGTCTCCCTAACTTACAACCTTGTTCCACTCCTTGCTCCATAAAGAATCATGAGTCTCCTAACTTACAACCTTGCTCCACTCCTTGCTCCATAAATAATAATGAGTCTCCCCTAACTTCAACCTTGACTCTCCATAAAGAATCATGAGTCTCCTAACTTACCTTGTTCCACTCCTTGCTCCATAAAGAATCATGAGTCTCCTTACAACCTTGCTCCATATAAATAATCATGAGTCTCCCTAACTTACAACCTTGCTCCACTCCTTACTCCATAAATAATCCATGAGTCTCAACCTCCAACTCCATAAATAATAAATGACCTAACTGCTCCACAAATAGTCAGCTGATTCTCTAAACTTCACACTCTCTGGGGAATATTGCTCAAAGCGGCATAAAACCTTATTCAACCACTCTCTTCATACGCTCGTAGATACGCTATAGCACTGTCATCGCCTGATTTGAACCTTAAGGCCAACTCTACTTAAACGAATCCAAAATCTATAGAAATCTAAAGTGTGTGTTCTTTAAATTATGAAGTCTACATATAATTCACATTGAAGGTATTTCAGTATATTTGAATACGATTGAATATACCATCACCTGCATCCAGCGCGTATCTGAAGGAACTCCATCTCGACTTTTTGTCCACATAAGTCGTCTGCTGTTTTGGAATATTTGTCTATCAATACTTTAAGATAGATAGGTCTATGGGTACCACAGTTATTGATGACTCGTGTCTCCCATATGTAAAACATTTTCTGTGAAAGAAAACTGTAATGTTTTTGTGCTTGTTTGTGCTATCATTACGGTCTACCGGGATTTGCTGCATTTAAGCCCCTGGATTTATTCCCGATTTTAGGCCAACTGGCTTACATAACGATCTAAATGAAGCGATGCCCCTTGGTAAAAGCACATAGCGAACGTCGGTATGACAACATACATGGTGCAACTCACTGGGATTTTTGTATCATTTATCCTTGAAGTTCTGGTTTACGAGAGTCGTCTTCCATGAGGGGGCGGTGGGGTAGCCTAGTGGTTAAAGCTTCTGCTCGTCACGCTGAAGACCCGGGTTCGATTCCCCACAATGTGTGAAACCCATTTCTGGTGTTCCCCGCCGTGATATTGCTGTAATATTGCTAAAAGGGGCATAAAACCATACTCATTCACTCTCTCACGTGTTCCACGAGGTGGTGATGAAACACCTGCAGCTTTTGTCCTTGTTTGGAGCAAAATGACGTCCTGAAATTAACTTGTTTGACATCACGGTTGATCTATGTTTATATAAGTTCTGACAGTGTTGAGAAAATCGTGCCAAATCCGATGAAGCGGCGTAAAACCATACTTAATCACTCGAACACGCTCAATGGTGTATTGGAGTTTAGGTAGACTATACAGGGACACCACCATTACTCAACATTTCCGTTTGAGGCAGGAAGTGTAACGGTATCGCCCTGCACCACACCTGATAGGAGAACACAGCTTTGTTCATGGCACGCTAGGGGGACGATGTCCGGATGTTCTTCCCTTCATGTAAATGCAGGGACGTAACTACAGTGGGATAATGAACATCCACATGTTGCGCGTGATGTAACAGGCGTTTTGGAGCAATCGTTATATTGATGTACTGCCATGTTACGACTGTTTCTCTAGACCTCGTTCCTGTAGAACATGTCTGGGATGAAATGGTAGAACACCCACGACAGGATCAGAACCAACCGGTAAAGCTACCTCAGTTGGACTAACAAGCCTCGCGTGTATCAACTCAGACACATCCCGTGCTACACCTGCCTAAACCCTCCCCTATTACACCTCCTGTGTTACCCCTACCATGCAGCCCGTCCCTTGGAACACCTTCCGTGTTTCCCCTCCCGTGTTCCTCATCCCATGTAACCTCAACCATGTTTCCCCTCCCGTGTTCCTCTTACCATGTTACCCCTCCCATGTATGACTCCCGTGTTCCTCCTCCCATGTTACCTCTCACATGTTACCCCTCCCGTGTATGACTCCCGTGTTCCTCCTACCATGTTACCTCTTCCATGTTACCCCTCCCGTGTATGACTCCCGTGTTCCTCCTACCATGTTACCTCTTCCATGTTACCCCTCCCGTGTATGACTATCGTGTTCCTCCTCCCATGTTACCTCTTCCATGTTACCACTCCCGTGTATGACTCCCGTGTTCCTCCTACCATGTTACCTCTCCCATGTTACCCCTCCCGTGTATGACTCCGGTGTTCCTCCTACCATGTTACCTCTTCCATGTTACCCCTCCCGTGTGTGACTCCCGTGTTCCTCCTGCCATGTTACCTCTCCCGTGTTACCCTCCCGTGTATGACTCCCGTGTTCCTCCTACCATGTTACCTCTCCTATGTTGCCCCTCCCGTGTATGACTCCCGTGTTCCTCCAACCATGTTACCTCTCCCATGTTACCCCTCCCGTGTATGACTCCCGTGTTCCTCCTACCATGTTAGCCCTCCCGTGTATCCCTCCCGTGTTCCTCCTCCCATGTTACCCCTCCCGTGTTCCTCCTCCCATGTTTCCCCTCCCATGTTACCCCTCCCGTGTTCCTCCTACCATGTTACCCCTCCCGTGTATCCCTCACGTGTTCCTCCTCCAATGCTACCCCTCTCGTGTATGACTCCGGTGTTCCTCCTCCAATGTTTCCCCTCCCATGTTACCTCTCCCATGTTTCCCCTCCCGTGTTCCTCCTACCATGTTACCCCTCCCGTGTATCCCTCCCGTGTTCCTCCTCCCATGTTACCTATCCAATGTTACCCCTCCCGTGTATGACTCCTGTGTTCCTCCTACCATGTTTCCCCTCTCATGTTACCCCTTCCAGTGTTTCCCCTCCCGTGTTCCTCCTACCATGTTACTTCTCCCGTGTACCTCCTGCTACGGTTTGGTAACCCAATAGCCATATTTTGGGGTTTGGGAAACAAACAGCGAAGTAATTTGCACATACGACTTTCTGCTTAACACAGTTCCGGCCTAAGGGCTAGCCATTATCTTGTGATAACCTCTTGCTTCACCAGCACCACGTTCTAACATTTTTCCTGCCATCTCTCCTGTTATCTCTCCCGAGTTTCCCCTCCCGTGTTCCTCCTACCATGTTTCCCCTCCCGTGTATCCCTCCCGTGTTCCTCCTCCCATGTTACCTCTCCCATGTATCCCTCACGTGTTGCTCCTACCATGTTACCCCTCCCGTGTATCCCTCCCGTGTTCCTTCTATCATGTTACCCCTCCCGTGTATCCCTCCCATGTTCCCCCTACCATGTTACCTCTCCCATGTTTCCCCTCCCGTGTATCCCTCCCGTGTTCCTCCCCCCATGTTACTCCTCCCGTGCATACCTCCCGTGTTCCTCCTACCATGTTACCACTCCCATGTTTCCCCTCCCGTGCTCCTCATACCATGTTACCCCTCCCGTGAACCTCCTACCATGTTTCCCTTCCCGTGTACCTCCTACCATGTTTCCCTTCCCGTGTACCTCCTACCGTGTTACCCCTCCCGTGTATGACTCCCGTGTTCGTCCTACCATGTTACCTCTCCCGTGTATGACTCCCGTGTTCCTCCTCCCATGTGTCACCTCCCATGTTTCCCCTCCCGTGTATCCCTCCCGTGTTCCTCCTCCCATGTTACCTCTCCCGTGTTTCCCCTCCCGTGTTCCTCCTACCATGTTTCCCCTCCCGTGTTCCTCCTACCATGTTACCCCTCCCGTGTACCTCCTCCCGTGTTACTCCTACCATGTTACCCCTCCCGTGTATGACTCCCGTGTTCCTCCTCCCGTGTTCCTCCTACCATGTTTCCCCTCCCGTGTTACTCCTGCCATGTTACCCCTCCCGTGTATGACTCCCGTGTACCTCCTCCCATGTTACCTCTCCCGTGTTTCCCCTCCCCTCTCGGCGGTCTCGTCTCCTATTATCAGGTATACTTTGGGTCAATGATCTTTTATTATGCAATATTGATCAGACGATTATGTTGCTATTTTCAAATAACATTACATTTATACAGCTTTATATAAAGTGTGTAACAGTGACTCTTTTCTGTGAGATTCAAAAGCACTTGACATGGAATCGTTTTTCATACAATAATACGTTATATATTATTTGAAATTTGAAACTTTATGTATTCTTATTTCGAAAGAAGTTTTCGGGATGAAAAATAATACAGTTAGTCTTTGATTACCATAATCCAGCGACCGACATCACGGACTTCTTGCAACATGTCTGTTTAATGAGCTGTTCATGTCAAAAAAATCCTTTTATTGTCGTTTCGTGAATCTTCAAGACGTGTGCAAGCATAGCTCCTTGTCCGTAGTGAGTGTCGGGTTACGTCTTCGTATTGCTTTACTAGAAATGCATGGCCGATATATCGTCGTTAAAACTTAATCTATTGTCGTTATGTCTCAATTAGTTCCTCCGTTGTGCGTAGTGGGCAAAATCTCATTCGGGGTTGGTAGAATGTATCACAGATGTTGGTTACATGTGACAATGGCTATCTCTGCAGAGAAGGTTCAAGTGGCCATGCTCTTCCCGAATGCACGTGCATGATGTTATTTCATATAGTTGCCTCTGTCTGCAGAGAAGATTCACGTGGCCATGCTCTTCCCAACAGGGACATGCATGTGCATGATGTTATTTCATATGGTTGCCATGAAAACACCTGTTAAAAATATATCAAACTGATGGCAAAAGTGCATCATGTTAAAAGACATCGGAAGGAAAATACACGGTTTGTCAAAAACAATCACTTCTTGCTGGTATTTAGGTGAACATATTTGACACATTCTCAGTGTCAACTCATCCAGCAATAATCTCTGAATCTTATATCTGTGTCAATATGTGAATGAATAGATGCGCTTATATCCGATATATGCCTTTAGTCGGTTAGCCTAGCCTAATAGAGGTGCGATTAAAGCCAGCTGTGCGAGTAACGTGACGGCAGTTGAGGACTTGATCCCAGGGATGAGTCAGTGCACACCTGCTACAGAGTGACTCATCACGCCACAAGATATATAACAATACAATGAAACGAAAACTTTACTTTCTCTGGTTGTTGTCTCGTTCAAATATATAATACCAACTAGTAAGGCTGCCTTCGGGGAGATTATATCAACGTTGTTTTGAGTTCGTTCCAATATTTCCTGAAGTCTGTCTCGGATGCGTTTAATCAACCAGGTTTATGTCGAGTCTTTGATAGACACAAAGTGCGTCCAGGATTATTGTGTTACATGACATGACCTCATCTGACAAGGCCTTGCTCTTGAAAACAGTGCAAAGTTGAAACATGACTTGTCTCTCACCTCAAACGGAAATGCCTGTAATTACAAGGTTCAAACAGCCAGGTGCACTGACATACAGGCATTAAGTCACAACCTTCCGTTCTACGGCAGCAGAATCATAGAGGATTTAGAAAGGATTTACTGCCACTGCGGGATGAGAAACACCACAAACTAACCTGTATCATAATGAAACGTACACAGATTGATAAAAGTCGCCGAAACGGAGTCATTGTTGAAGGTCAGTCATGGTTCCTTCCTAGTCACGTGACCTACAGACGTCCCATTCATAAAATGTGACATCGTTTGTCAATGAAACTCATCTGCTTCGGTTGTGTGCCGTGAGTTCACTCCTGCCGTTGTCAGCAATATATCCCAGAAACAGCGAGATAGGGCTGTGTTTGCACGTTTCAGCTCCACAGTAATTGCAATGTTTAAAGTGTAGCGACAATACTTATATCACACGTGTTTTTTATTCAAGCCCAGGGATATCTTCACATTTTATTTCAGACTCTTGAAATTGTATGCTTTAACTACACCCGTTTGTGTTTCAGTTACCAGCTAAATACAAAATAGCCTGTTAGCTGTGGTTTTCAAACAAACATTCAGATGAATTTCACAGTCAACTGTCAAGTTTCTGAAGACACTGTCAGTCAATAAAATGTAAAGTCTTTAACACAAGCGCCACAGCGGCTATTGGAGTACTTGCTACCCACTGGAATCTGCCAGTGTGTCCATCAATCAAAACAGCAGGCATGACATTCGGCCCGTGTCGGCATTTTCCGCCAAGTCAGTTGGTCTCTTCACGATATTACAAGCATATTGCAAAGCACTGAACGTTTAACCGGAATATCGGTGGGCGTGTGAAGTGAGAGGAAGAATAAGGACAATAAACACACAAGACTTAATATGAAGAGGATACTTGGAAGGACGAGAGCTTTCTTCTGAAGCTTAATTACAAGGTTGTCACGAGAGTGTGGGTACAGGCGTGGGTGTGATATATGTAACGACGCACAAACTGGTGTGTGTGCCAACAGGTGGAACATGATCTGTCAGCAGGCTCCAAATCGGCCCTGTCGGTTAAAACGGATCCACTAAACACAATTAAACACCTGATCTTGTTACACACACGACCCGTCTGCACGGAACCGGTTGACCTGATTCATAGACAGTTATACTGGCATCTTTGCGATGCACCTGAATGTCGAAACAGTTACTATGCATCGGCATATTGAGTGAGTGAGATAGGTGTTCACACAGAGCAAAAAGGCAGTTCTGTAAGTCCACGGTGAATCAGCTCATATGGGACGAGGTCGTGAGGGCGTTCGCTTATCCACTTCAAAGGTGTTCACTGCGACACCAGGATGTCCCCTGCGCCGATTTGGTGTTCGCTGCGTCACTAAGGTGTCATTGTCCAGGTTTAGTGTTCGCTGCTTCACTAGGGTGTTCCCTGCGCCGGTTTGGTGTTCGCGGCGCCACTGAGGTGTTATTGTCCAAGTTTAATGTTCGATGCGTCACTAGGGTGTTCACTGTTGCTTTCCTTAATTATTTTGACAAACCAATTCCAACAAAATATTTACTAAATCCGTGCGGTTATTTTAGAGCTCGGGAGACCAGGGCTTTCTTGACTATATTCCTTATATAAACATACATGTTTTTGTCCAAGGTATTCTTTAGTCATATACCTCTTCCGTCAGAACCAGGTGTGACTTACCTGGGGAGGCGCTGTTTAGATAACATTAAAACATACTTATCTGAAGTACAAACACACCTAAACCTTTCCACGTGGATTTACCTGGGCCCTCATTCGTACATCCTCGATAATCTCCAGGGTATACGTTACGATCACTCTCCACTACACCCTGGATGCATCCACGGCTTGGCCCGATGATTATATTACCTCCCTTCGCTGGCTCCGCATTCTCACAGTAGCCAATCAGCTAAGCCGCCGTTACATCCGAGCTTGCCATTGTCAACAAAGATACCGGTCGCAGTCGCGAAGGATTGTTCGCATTGTCACTCAGATTTTTGAGGAAATATTACAGAAAAATTGACAGATCTGAAACTATCAAAAATATATAAAAGAACTCTTTCCACCTCTTTCAGAGTACCTCTGCATCAATTGTGTTGCCAAGTTTAAACGGTTGGATAATTTACGAAGCGAAAGTGAGTTGTGATTGGTTCGCTCAACTTCCCAGCGTAGACACCTGATTGGATAAAAAGCCAGCCAAGGGAGGTAATAAAATCATCTGGTCAAGTCGTGGATGCATCCAGGGTATAGTGGAGAGTGATCGTAACGTATACCCTGGAGATTATCGAGGATGTCATTCGTAAGGCGTTCACAACATTAATTACGATCTATCAGAACTCAATAGTTTATTATGGGCTTACGAATGATCTGAAGTTAGTCTGTCGTACAGACCCTGAAGCAAATATATCCAAGAAAGCCCACACAAGTCTAGAAAATGTGGCAAGTCTAGATTTCCTCATCTTCCAGGGCTCCTTTTCATTATATATATATTTTTTTTAACTATGAACTTTTTTCAGTAAAATATGTTCATTTCAGAGACTAGTTGTTAGTCTAGATCTGAAGTGTATATAACATTCTACAATACCACATGACAATGCAAAGACGGTTAATGAAACTGATTGTTTCCTGTAACCTGGCTCTGTCTGTAGTGTTATCTGCATCTTTCCAGGACAGAAATGATTGTCTCCTGTAAACTAGCTCTGATTGTCCGCGGCGTTACGTGACGTGGATAAGGTGCTCTTGCGTGGTGTCTACATTCAATGTTTGCATGCACGTTTTGTGCGAGTGAATATAGTAGTGTTTAGCGTTATGACGGAGACCATTGGCACAATACCAGGTGCTACCAAAGAATAAAACAACACGTTCTGTATTGAAGGGTGACACCCAATTACCCGGTCGACAGTTTATACGACCCATCCTCAACTCATGGGCTAAGGGCTTTCACTTTGTCCGGAATCCTACGTTTAACCCATTGTACCCATGTGGGGATTCGAACCCGGGTCTTCGGCGTGACGAGCCAAAGCGTTAACCACTAGGCTACTCCACCTCCCCCGGTAACAGAGAAGTCACATGATTTCTGTCTCATTAGGGTAAAACCGGTAATGGTACATGTGTTTGGATTTCGAAGAGAGATTTTGTGTTGATAATTCGGCAATACCACTCTTGAAACAATATAACGACAGTTATGGCCTTACAATGTATGCTTGTCATGGAGGGCTCTGCGGACACCGCGTTCCCTAATGACGATGTGTGTGTGTTCGTCTGAATCTCACCATCACTTCTATGTACACAGTATTCCGATACTGTCACACCTTACATTTTACCATGTTCAATACTTTGTGGACATGGAATGTGCTGAGTTCATCAGCCCATGTGGTTGTGAGTAGTCGTTGGAGACCCGTGAAGATCCGTGTTAGAATTGGCCTTCAGCAATCCATGTTTGTCGTAAGAGGCGAATAACGGGATCGGGTGGTCAGGCTCGTCGACTTGGTTGACACATGTCATGGTATCCCAATTGCGTAGATCAATGCTCATACTGTTGATCACTGGATTGTCTGGTCCAGACTCGATTATTTACAGACCGCCGCCATATAGCTGGAATATTGCTGAGTCCAGCGTAAAACTAAATTCACTCACTCACTAGTCGTTGGACACGGTTACGTCCCCTATTAGCCGTACCTTGATTGGCGGGTCGCTGGTTCGAATTCCATGATTGTTCCATTATTGTGTATTACGATTCATACTTGGAAGATCCATTTTTAGCAATTCCCCTTATATATATACGCCGAAAAGAATTCATAACAATCTGTTTTTTACCATTAGAGTAATTACGAAGGACTGTGAATGCACCTTAACGCTGAACAAAACGCGAAGACATACATTATCTTAAGCTTGCTACCATGCAACACATTTAAGGATTCTGACTCTGATAGTGCTACGGTTTGGTAACCCAATAGCCATATTTTGGGGTTTGGGAAACAAACAGCGAAGTAATTTGCACATACGACTTTCTGCTTAACACAGTTCCGGCCTAAGGGCTAGCCATTATCTTGTGATAACCTCTTGCTTCACCAGCACCACGTTCTAACATTTTTCCTGCCATCTATAGCCACACCTTAATGAACAGACAGCCGTCGACGTGCTGCAAGTCTCTGCTGTAATATTACTACACAGACCTTGCCACAGCCGCACCTGCATGATTGAAAGTCGAGGCAAGGCCATGTACGAACCATTTAAATAGGATCCTATATCTGTATAGAGGGATGAGTGACGACCAGCAAGGCACCATTTACACACTCCATCTGATCTAAGGTCACGTGGTGCGTTAACCTTAGCCTATTGTCTTGGACTTGATGTTGGAAAGAGCAAACTTATGAATGAACTTGGCAACAAACAGGTTATATTTCACAAAGTAATTGCACGAAGGAGAGCTGTGTGTTGTGTGTGCGTGATTTAAGCATGGGAAAATGGATAGAACGCATACCAAGGAGCTGTCGACTTGATTGGTTGCAAGTGTCATAGACAGCTCCTAGACTCTGTCATCGTTGAGAGGGATAGAAACGTTATTTATCCAGCTGCACAATCATCATGATTCTGAAGAACTGAGTTATACAGTACAACCAGAAATTATTGAGAATTTAAAGATTGTAAATTTTATATTTTTTTCACTCTTTACTCACGTATTAATGTGAATATTAGCAGAAGATAACTCCAAATTCAAAGACAGGTGAACAGTTAGTATTTTTTCAAGTCACCATGGGCAGCAATGCAGGCTTCAATGCGGCGGGGCATATACTACTGATCAAAGAAGTTAGAAAGTCGTGGTCCATGCTGTCTCAATATCGGACCACCTCTTCTTTCATTTCAGCAATATTTGTCAGATTTTTCTTATTGACACTTTCCTTCATAAGTCCCCAAACATTTTCTATTGGATTTAGGTCAGGGCTATAACTTGGCCAATCTAATAATGTCATATTTTGGGTCCGAAACCAGGCCTGTAAATTCTTTGAACGATGTTTTGGGTCGTTGTCCTGCTGGAAAATCAAAACATTTCCATAGAACACGAGATCAGATGGAAGTAAATGTCCCTCGAGAATATCTGTGTACCGCTCACTGTTCAAATTCCCTTCAAATACACAGAGGGGCGTTGCCCCTAACACAGATATGCCACCCCACACGTTAAATTTCGGACTGTACTTTGGGCGCTGATACAAAGGTTTTTCAGTTTGTTTGGTCCAGAATTTCAGTGTATTAGGAAATAGCCACACAGAACTTTCATCTAAGAAAATCACATTGTCCCAGTTAAAATTTCTATGCTGTAAGCACCAGTTCAACCTTCGCTCCTTTTCTTCAGGTTTCATGATCGGTGATGGATTCCTCGACATTTCTGCCAACCCACTGGATGCAGCTCAGTTCTAATTGTCTCCTTACAGACAGCCACAGTTCCTCTATCAATCATATCCAGTCTTAAGTTTTCTAAACTCCTTCATTTGTTTATAGAAACAAGAATACCAAGCCGCCTCCTGTCACCGACAGTCAATTTTCTGGGCCTACCTGCGCCTCCCTGGTGCTCAGTGCCATATCCATTTGCAGTATTTTTCAAAACACGATAAACAGTGAACAAAGGGATGCCTGTTCTACTTGAAATCACTTGAGATGATCTGATGTCCTTGTTATAATACCCTAAACTCAACTTCCTCTTCTCTAAATCGTCCATACTGAGGATCACTGAAAATGTCGTCTGCTAGCAAGTAAACAAATGGGGACAACTCTTCACAATCTAATGAAAAGGATTAACGGAGTTGTCTCTCTTGAATGAAACCAAACACTTGATAGCTGGTCAAGGTTGTTTATACTAGAAATCCAATTAAACATATTCCTAAAATTCTAGATAATTTCTGGTCATGCTATACCAGTAACCTCCCCTTATTCAACTGACATGGGCAGGGCCTTATTTCACGTAGCCTAAGTTGTACATGTCACTCGTTTACGTATGAACTCAGAGTATGTAGGTCTATGCAGGTTGTCTATCCCTCGTCCATGTCTGAACTCAGAGTATCTAGGTCTATGCAGGTTTTCTGTCCCTCGTCTATGTATGAACTCAGAGTATGTAGGTCTGTGTAGGTTGTTTAAACCCCGTCTATGTATGAACTCAGAGTATGTAGGTCTATGTAGGTTGTCTATCCCTCGTCTATGTATGAACTCAGAGTATGTAAGTCTATGTAGGTTGTCTATCCCTCGTCCATGTATGAACTCAGAGTATGTAGGCATATGCAGGTTGTCTATCCCTCGTCTATGTATGAACTCAGAGTATGTAGGTCTATGCAGGTTGTTTATCCCTCGTCTATGTATGAACTCAGAGTATGTAGGTCTATGCAGGTTCTCTATCCCCCGTCTACGTATGAACTCAGAGTATGTAAGTCTATGTAGGTTATCTATCCCTCGTCCATGTATGAACTCAGAGTATCTAGGTCTATGCAGGTTGTCTATCCCTCGTCTATGTATGAACTCAGAGTATGTAAGTCTATGTAGGTTGTCTATCCCTCGTCCATGTATGAACTCAGAGTATGTAGGTCTATGCAGGTTGTCTATCCCTCGTCTATGTATGAACTCAGAGTATGTAGGTCTATGTAGGTTGTTTATCCCTCGTCTATGTATGAACTCAGAGTATCTAGGTCTATGCAGGTTGTCTATCCCTCGTCTATGTATGAACTCAGAGTATGTAGGTCTATGTAGGTTGTTTATCCCTCGTCTATGTATGAACTCAGAGTATGTAGGTCTATGCAGGTTCTCTATCCCCCGTCTACGTATGAGCTCAGAGTATGTAAGTCTATGTAGGTTGTCTATCCCTCGTCCATGTATGAACTCAGAGTATGTAGGCATATGCAGGTTGTCTATCCCTCGTCTATGTATGAACTCAGAGTATGTAGGTCTATGCAGGTTGTCTATCCCTCGTCTATGTATGAACTCAGAGTATGTAGGTCTATGCAGGTTCTCTATCCCCCGTCTACGTATGAACTCAGAGTATGTAAGTCTATGTAGGTTGTCTATCCCTCGTCCATGTATGAACTCAGAGTATCTAGGTCTATGCAGGTTGTCTATCCCTCGTCTATGTATGAACTCAGAGTATGTAAGTCTATGTAGGTTTTCTGTCCCTCGTCCATGTTTGAACTCAGAGTATGTAGGTCTATGCAGGTTGTCTATCCCCCGTCTATGTATGAACTCAGAGTATGTAGGTCTGTGTAGGTTGTTTAAACCCCGTCTATGTATGAACTCAGGGTATGTAGGTCTATGTAGGTTGTCTATCCCTCGTCTATGTATGAACTCAGAGTATCTAGGTCTATGCAGGTTGTCTATCCCTCGTCTATGTATGCACTCAGAGTATGTAGGTCTATGCAGGTTGTCTATCCTTCGTCTATGTATGAACTCAGAGTATGTAGGTCTATGCAGGTTTTCTGTCCCTCCTCCATGTATGAACTCAGAGTATGTAGGTCTATGCAGGTTGTCTATCCCTCGTCTATGTATGAACTCAGAGTATGTAAGTCTATGTAAGTTGTCTATCCCTCGTTTATGTATGAACTCAGAGTATGTAAGTCTATGTAGGTTGTCTATCCCTCGTTTATGTATGAACTCAGAGTATATAGGTCTATGCAGGTTCTCTATCCCTCGTCTATGTATGAACTCACAGTATCTAGGTCTATGCAGGTTTTCTGTCCCTCGTCTATGTATGAACTCAGAGTATGTAGGTCTATGCAGTTTGTGTATCCCCCATCTATGTATCAACTCAGAGTATGTAGGTCTGTGTAGATTGTTTAAACCCCGTCTATGTATGAACTCAGAGTATGTAGGTCTATGTAGGTTGTCTATCCCTCGTCTATGTATGAACTCAGAGTATGTAAGTCTAAGCAGGTTGTCTATCCCCCGTCTACGTATGAACTCAGAGTATGTAGGCATATGCAGGTTGTCTATCCCTCGTCTATGTATGAACTCAGAGTATGTAGGTCTATGCAGGTTGTTTATCCCTCGTCTATGTATGAACTCAGAGTATGTAGGTCTATGCAGGTTCTCTATCCCCCGTCTACGTATGAACTCAGAGTATGTAAGTCTATGTAGGTTGTCTATCCCTCGTCCATGTATGAACTCAGAGTATCTAGGTCTATGCAGGTTGTCTATCCCTCGTCTATGTATGAACTCAGAGTATGTAGGTCTATGTAGGTTGTCTATCCCTCGTCCATGTATGAACTCAGAGTATGTAGGTCTATGCAGGTTGTCTATCCCTCGTCTATGTATGAACTCAGAGTATGTAGGTCTATGCAGGTTGTCTATCCCTCGTCTATGTATGAACTCAGAGTATGTAAGTCTATGTAGGTTGTCTATCCCTCGTCTATGTATGAACTCAGAGTATGTAAGTCTATGTAGGTTGTCTATCCCTCGTCCATGTATAAACTCAGAGTATGTAGGTCTATGCAGGTTGTCTACCCCCCGTCCATGTATGAACTCAGAGTATCTAGGTCTATTCAGGTTGTCTATCCCCCGTCTATGTATGAACTCAGAGTATGTAGGTCTATGTAGGTCGTCTATCCCTCGTCCATGTATGAACTCAGAGTATGTAGGTCTATGCAGGTTGTCTATCCCTCGTCTATGTATGAACTCAGAGTATGTAGGTCTATGCAGGTTGTCTACCCCCCCTCCATGTATGAACTCAGAGTATGTAGGTCTATGCAGGTTTTCTATCCCCCGTCTATGTATGAACTCAGAGTATCTAGGTCTTTGCAGGTTCTCTATCCCTCGTCTATGTATGAACTCAGAGTATGTAGGTCTATGCAGGTTCTCTATCCCCCGTCTACGTATGAACTCAGAGTATGTAAGTATATGTAGGTTGTCTATCCCTCGTCTGTGTATGAACTCAGAGTATGTAGGTCTACGCAGGTTGTCTACTCCTCGTCCATGTATGAACTCAGTGTACGTAGGTCTATGCAGGCTTTCTATTCCCCGTCTACGTATGAACTTAGAGTATGTAGGTCTATGTAGGTTGTCTATCCCTCGTCTGTGTATGAACTCAGAGTATGTAGGTCTATGCAGGTTGTCTATCCCTCGTCTATGTATGAACTCAGAGTATGTAGGTCTATGCAGGTTGTCTATCCCTCGTCTATGTATGAACTCAGAGTATGTAGGTCTATGCAGGTTGTCTACTCCTCGCCTATGTATGAACTCAATGTATGTAGGTCTATGCAGGTTTTCTATCCCCCGTCTATGTATGAACTCAGAGTATGTAGGTCTATGCAGGTTTGCTGACCCTCGTCCATGTATGAACTCAGAGTATGTAGGTCTATGTAGGTTGTCTATCCCTCGTCTATGTATGAACTCAGAGTATGTAGGTCTATGCAGGTTGTCTACTCCTCGTCTATGTATGAACTCAGTCTATGTAGGTCTAAGCAGGTTGTCTATCCCCCGTCTATGTATGAACTCAGAGTATGTAGGTCTATGTTGGTTGGCTATCCCTCGCCTATGTATGAACTCAGAGTATGTAGGTCTATGCAGGTTTTCTATCCCTCGTCCATGTATGAACTCAGAGTATGTAGGTCTATGCAAGTTGTCTATCCCCCGTCTATGTATGAACTCAGAGTATGTAGGTCTGTGTAGGTTATTTAAACCCCGTCTATGTATGAACTCAGAGTATGTAGGTCTATGTAGGTTGTCTATCCCTCGTCTATGTATGAACTCAGAGTATGTAGGTCTATGCAGGTTGTCTATCCCTCGTCTATGTATGAACTCAGAGTATGTAAGTCTATGTAGGTTGTCTATCCCTCGTCTATGTATGAACTCAGAGTATGTAAGTCTATGTAGGTTGTCTATCCCTCGTCCATGTATAAACTCAGAGTATGTAGGTCTATGCAGGTTGTCTACCCCCCGTCCATGTATGAACTCAGAGTATCTAGGTCTATTCAGGTTGTCTATCCCCCGTCTATGTATGAACTCAGAGTATGTAAGTCTATGTAGGTCGTCTATCCCTCGTCCATGTATGAACTCAGAGTATGTAGGTCTATGCAGGTTGTCTATCCCTCGTCTATGTATGAACTCAGAGTATGTAGGTCTATGCAGGTTGTCTACCCCCCTCCATGTATGAACTCAGAGTATGTAGGTCTATTCAGGTTGTCTATCCCCCGTCTACGAATGAACTCGGAGTATGTAAGTCTATGTAGGTTGTCTATCCCTCGTCCATGTATAAACTCAGAGTATGTAGGACTATGTAGGTTGTCTACTCCCCGTCTATGTATGAACTCAGAGTATGTAGGTCTATGCAGGTTGTCTACCCGCCGTCTATGTATGAACTCAGAGTATGTAGGACTATGCAGGTTGTCTACCCGCCGTCTATGTATGAACTCAGAGTATGTAGGACTATGTAGGTTGTCTACCCCCCGTCCATGTATGAACTCAGCGTATGTAGGTCTATGTAAGTTGTCTACTCCCCGTCTATGTATGAACTCAGAGTATGAAAGTCTGTGCAGGTTTTCTGTCCCTCGTCCATGTAAGTCTATGTAGGTTGTCTATTCATCGTCCATATATGAACTCAGAGTATGTAAGTCTATGCAGGTTTTCTGTCCCTCGTCCATGTATGAACTCACAGTATGTAAGTCTATGCAAGTTGTCTACTCCCCGTCCATGTATGAACCATGGTCTTCTTTTCAGTTTTCAGACGGTGAACAGATTCAAATCTATGCAAGGATGACCGTTTACAGGAGCTGCAGGAGCTGTTTGCCGGTGGTTCGAAATGGTCGGCATTAGAGCTACAGTAGATACAGTAGAGACATAGTTATACATTGTTGTAGACGCCACGCAAATAAAGTACTGGCCCCAATACTTGGTACCATTAAAAACATTGGTAACATTCATCATTCATAAGTAATATGCGCCACTGCAGAGGTGTCTCATCCCTACGGAGGAGTGAGTGAGTGAGTTAGTTTAGCTTTACGCCTCTTTTAGCAATATTCCAGCAATATCCCGGCGTGGGAGACCATCCCCACGGAGGAAACATTGTCAATACGTTAACTGAACACCAAGGTTTTTGAGGACGATGCGGCCTGCCTGTCCTCGGAACAGCAGTTAGTATTTGAATGTAAATACAGGGGGATAGACAACCTACATGATGCCGTGTTTTATAGAAACATACCATCGGTATACTTACCTTACCATTCTTCCAAAAATGATTTGAAGATGCTTATATAACTGGATATCGATCATCGTGTGTTGTCAAACTGATATATATTTAAATCACGGACTTTAGGGTATTAATAACCACTGCGTGAAGCAACACACAAACAAACAGGTTACAAATAATGAACAGCATGTAAGGCTCGCAGTATAGACAATTTAATTGCATTGCACTCGTACAGAAATAAGGATACAATGTAAATATGTCTTTAACAGTTATAAAAGCTGGAATTTCTGTCACTATCAGAGTGTACCAAGTCTGGTGAAATAGTATCGAACCGGGCGCTATGCCGACAGTTCAAAACATGCCCCATGCTTTTAATGAGGACAAAGAGGTTTTGATAGGGATATGAATAACAAAACACTTCCCGTTATTAGCCATATATTGACAATACTGGTCAATAATTACCACAATTATGACGTCATAGAGATCGTGGGAGTGAAACACGTTTGCAATGCACACCATATTTGCGCATGCGTGCTTTCGGTTTGACTGTTATGGCAGATATCGATGGCATACTGGAGAACAGGTCGATCACTGAAGTACAGAAACAGGAGGGTAAATTTGTCTCAGGTAAAAAGCAAGTGCTTGAAAGTCTGTGATGAGATTCTTAGGTCCACTTGATCTCAAAGAAGACTCTATTCTGGATATATTTATTTGTGTTTCTGGGAAGGGCTTGCAAAGCGTTCCCACCTACACATATATTGATAGGGCCTATTTGAACAGAGAATATCTTCGAGGTTGTATCACATTGGTTTGAAAGCTGATTCCATTAATCATAGCAGAGTGAGTAAGTGTGTTTAGTTTTATGCTGCACTCAACAATATTCCAGCTATATGGCGGCGGTCTGTAAATAATCGAGTCTGGACCAAACAATCCAGTGATCAACAGCATGAGCATCGATCTGCGCAATTGGGAACCGATGACATGTGTCAATCAAGTCAGCGAGCCTGACCACCCGATCCCGTTAGTCGCCTTTTACGACAAGCATAGGTTACTGAAGATCAATTCTAACCCGGATCTTCATGGGTCTAATCATAACAGAAGCAATATGCAGACATTATATGAGACTGTGAGACAAGGACTGGGAAGGGGTCGGGTGGGAATTTGCATGGCGTAGGGACTGTTTATAATTTATAGCTGGGGGGTAGGGGTGATGTTGATTTTTATGGGGAAGCCGCATGTCATGTACAAAATCAATGACAACACCCTCCTTAAAATCATCATCACTCCCCTATCCATAAATTATGAACGGTCCCTTGGAGCATTGGTACAAACTCTCCAGCTCCACAGTTCACGTGGTCACGCCGGGAAATAAGGAAGATGGCGATGTTCCAAGACGAAATGTAACGTAATCATTTAAGGTTTAAATTGTTCACATCAACTATGATGAAGTAGTGCACTGCCGTAGCACCACCCGTATCTCCACGGCCGAAATCCCGTGAGACAACGGGAATCTGTTGACCGAGTCTACACTTGAACTGGACTACATCCGGGTATGGTGACCATGACCCCTTCAAGGTGACCAATCACAGTCGTTCTCATACCATCACGTACAAAACCACTTAAAGCAAACAAACGAAATACAAAAACGGAAATAATATCTAAACATACGGAACTTTTAAACACATCTGTGGCGTCTTTGTATTGTATAAACGTTCCATTCTAGTCAGAAATTGATAGTTGGTTCAACCTGTCAATTATGCATTATCTCACTTTCCTACCCAGAGTTCCATGTGACTGTCACATCTTGTACAGTCCATTCACTATATTGCATATCATCTATTTCATGTTCTTGCAGAGTATACATATCTATATATACACATAAGGGTAGAATGGTTTACTTTCAGTGAGAAAACATCTTAAAACGTGAACCTGTTTGTCCTTTCAGGTTACTACACCGAAAGGCCCTCAGGACGACAGGTGCGAGACTGGTAGTGCAGCATGTGAGTCTGTATACATCAAGTGAAGTCACTAAGTGTTACACCTCTGTCTGAAACAGTGATCGATACGCCGAGCACCGATCCACACCGTCGTAGCATGCTGACATGCAGCAAACCAAGTTACTCCGCGCAGCTTTCTGGTCGACCAGTTTCAACACACAGCAGCCAAGCCAAACGGATGGAACGGATGAAAAACTATATCTCGCTTAAAGCTTAATCAGAGGAGGAGGGCAGTGATGATAATGATGAAATGAATAAGAAAAAGCTCGAATAAAGATATAGCCAAATGAGAAAGGAATATGGAGTTGAAACGCCTGTATGATAAAATCCCTGTTCCCCACTTCGGTGTAGCAGTCCATGCTAGGCGTCAGTTGTCAGGTAGTGTCACGACATTCACTGACGTATAGCTGAAACACTTTTAAATATAACAGTTTGTTAAAAAAAGAACCATAGTAACATGGGCTCCCTCCACTCACTAGAACCTCCGTTTTCAGAAACGTTGTTAAACCCGACATAGTCTGCCTCATGGACCGATCTTCTCATGAAGATCCGGCTTAGAATTGGCCTTCAGCAACCTATATATACTCATGCCAATAATGGTTGTCACCCCCTTCAATTTTTTAATTGGAGAGGGGTGGGGGTGTGAGGTGTGTGTGGGGGGGTGGGGTGGGGGAGGGTTTACAACCATTATTGGCATGAGTATATATATAGGCGACTAACGGGATCGTATCCCAGTTGCATAGATCGAAGCTCATGCTGTTGATCACTGGATTGTCTGGCCCAGGCTCGCTTTTTTACAGACAGCCGCCATATAGCTGGAATATTGCTGGGTGCGGCGTTAAACAACCAACCAACATCTGTCTCACACCAGTGAACCCAATAATCTCTTGAGTCAAGGGGTATCTATATAGGCAATGTAATACTTTATATGTGTATTCATACTGATATGCGGTTATATTACAGCCAAACCATTTCTATAATTGACCGGATCTAAATATGGTGGTGCATGGGACTCTGGAACGGACACTTTCTTTTCCTCTGGCTGAGGAGCAAGGTCATTAGTATCATCTTTCACGGATGACATCTTAAAATACTTGTCAGTTGTTTTTGATGTGCTAGACGCCATATTGGCGTCAAAATAGCATGAGAGTTATCCATCTTTTATAGAAACGGAGACTGTTCTCGAAATATAACACATCTATAACATACCACATGTAAAAAAAATAATTAGGTGTAGGCACTACCTAAAGTGCCTAATGGCAGGTACGCTACTGCTCTGTATCCCTAAAATTTACACAATTGCAAATAGCATATGTCGAAATAACCCACATCGGCCTAACTGGAGGTTCAGTGGGATGCGTAATAGGATATCCAGAAAAGCATGTTTACTCGTAAAATCGGCCAAAACTTGGAAAAAACCCGAATAGCTGCTTAAAACAATAGATCAGACTATAGATGACAATTTTAAGTCGCTCGGCCAGGTATGATGACGAACCGTCGACACACCGTGCATGAAATGCACGTGCTGCCTACACGCACAAGAGGTCATCTCCAGGATATTCTATTCGTTTTCTTGTGTGTTGAATATGTCTCAAATATTGATTAACATCTAACGTGTCCTTTTTTCATAAAGTTTATGTTGAGATATGTAAAACAGTATGATGCCCATAGAAAGGCTTAAATCAGCCAGCGTATTAAATGTCTCAAGATACATAGGTAGCATGGCCACCCGAAGATCGACAGGACTGGATATTATCGGTAAGTTACTTCCCCAGTTTAATTCCCCTAAAGGATTATCTTATCTTAGCTGATATCACTATCCCCCAGCCCGACCCCAACCATCGTCTGTGCCACCCGACCTGGTTTTGCTTTTGAGACGACCCCACATGTCTGTTTGTTTTTATAGTGGTAGTGAGACTCCATGGTTGCTACATCCTTAAGAGTTTCACAAGTAAAAATATTATTTTGTACGTCAGCTATCGTTTCTAATGAAGCTAAGTCTAATTTCAAAATGGGCATTTAAAAAGCGTCCTTTGTAATGCAATATCATCGCACACTAATTTGCATAAAGCCAAGGTCTGTTCCAAATAAGTCGACTTGGACTTTGAAAACCCCCCACATTGCTCATTTCTGCACTAATCTCTCCTCAGTAAAGTCCTTTTTATCTACGTTTCCTATCTCCCTACCACCGAGACTGTAGTTAGGCCGAACTTAGTTTAACAGATATTTCACACTTTCACATATTATATTTTTTTCTATTTCCGACAGTACTTTAGTTATTACCTTTGTCTTTACTGGTGTGAAAATAGCCGCTCATATAACAGGCCCCACAAATTGGTGTGATAACCTTCCTGGTTGATACATTTCTGTTTTACAGTTTGAACAAGCGTTTAAACACCATCTGTCATAAAACGGGCCTCTGTCGTGCATCTACTATCGCCGTCACCTCAAAGTCTCGAACTGACAATACTGTTGTTCTCGGTTACATTTTCCCAAGCTAAAACATAAATGCACGTCTGAGTATATATTCACTTTATTGTTTTTCAAAGACAATAATTGCAACGATGGAATACAGGTATTTCGTATTCTTCTTCTGGCAGGTTCTCATTAATCTGCAGAAGTTAATTCTCACCAGTCGACAGCTGAATGACCCAAGGTGTTTACCCTGTTCACAGCTGCACCAAGCCCTCTTGGTAATACATTCCGTAGCTCACAGCTGCACAAAGCCCTCTTGGGGGTAATACATTCCCCAGCTCACAGCTGCATCAAGCTCTCTTAGGGTAATACAGTCTCCAGCTCACAGCTGCATCAAGCCCTCTGAGGGTAATACATTCCCCAGTAGTAAATTTACCAGCTCACATCTGTATGAAGTCCGTTTACAGTAATACATTCCCCATATCACATTGCATCAAGCCCTCTTGGGGTAATACATTCCCCAGTTCACAGCTGCACCAAGCCCTCTTGGGGTAATACATTCCCCAGCTCACAGCTGCACCAAGCCCTCTAGGGGTAATACATTCCCCAGCTCACAGCTGCACAAAGCCCTCTTGGGGTTAATACATTCCCCAGCACACAGTTGCATCAAGCCCTCTTGGGTAATACATTCCCCATCTCACAGCTGCACCAAGCCCTCTTGGGGTAATACATTCCCCAGCTAACAGCTGCACCAAGCCCTCTTGGGATAATACATTCCCCATCTCACAGCTGCATCAAGCCCTCTTGGGTAATACATTCCCCAGCTCACAGCTGCACCAAGCCCTTTTGGGATAATACATTCCCCATCTCACAGCTGCATCAAGCCCTCTTGGGTAATACATTCCCCAGTTCACAGCTGCACAAAGCCCTCTTGGGGTAATACATTCCCCAGCTAACAGCTGCACCAAGCCCTCTAGGGGTAATACATTCCCCAGCTCACAGCTGCACAAAGCCCTCTTGGGGTTAATACATTCCCCAGCACACAGTTGCATCAAGCCCTCTTGGGTAATACATTCCCCATCTCACAGCTGCACCAAGCCCTCTTGGGGTAATACATTCCCCAGCTAACAGCTGCACCAAGCCCTCTTGGGATAATACATTCCCCAGCTCACAGCTGCACCAAGCCCTTTTGGGATAATACATTCCCCATCACACAGCTGCATCAAGCCCTCTTGGGTAATACATTCCCCAGCTCACAGCTGCACCAAGCCCTCTTGGGGTAATACATTCCCCAGCTCACAGCTGCACCAAGCCCTCTTGGGGTAATACATTCCCCAGCTCACAGCTGCACCAAGCCCTCTTGGGGTAATACATTCCCCAGCTCACAGCTGCACCAAGCCCTCTAGGGGTAATACATTCCCCAGCTCACAGCTGCACAAAGCCCTCTTGGGGTTAATACATTCCCCAGCACACAGTTGCATCAAGCCCTCTTGGGTAATACATTCCCCATCTCACAGCTGCACCAAGCCCTCTTGGGGTAATACATTCCCCAGCTAACAGCTGCACCAAGCCCTCTTGGGATAATACATTCCCCAGCTCACAGCTGCACCAAGCCCTTTTGGGATAATACATTCCCCATCTCACAGCTGCATCAAGCCCTCTTGGGTAATACATTCCCCAGCTCACAGCTGCACCAAGCCCTTTTGGGATAATACATTCCCCATCTCACAGCTGCATCAAGCCCTCTTGGGATAATACATTCCCCCAGCTCACAGCTGCATCAAGCCCTCTGAGGGTAATACATTCCCCCATCTCACAGCTGCACCAAGCCCTCTTGGGGTAATACATTCCCCAGCTAACAGCTGCACCAAGCCCTCTTGGGATAATACATTCCCCAGCTCACAGCTGCACCAAGCCCTTTGGGATAATACATTCCCCATCTCACAGCTGCATCAAGCCCTCTTGGGTAATACATTCCCCAGCTCACAGCTGCACCAAGCCCTTTTGGGATAATACATTCCCCATCTCACAGCTGCATCAAGCCCTCTTGGGTAATACATTCCCCAGCTCACAGCTGCACCAAGCCCTTTTGGGATAATACATTCCCCATCTCACAGCTGCATCAAGCCCTCTTGGGATAATACATTCCCCCAGCTCACAGCTGCATCAAGCCCTCTGAGGGTAATACATTCCCCAGTAGTATATTTACCAGCTCACATCTGTATGAAGTCCGTTTACAGTAATATATTTCCCAGCACACAATTGCATCAAGCCCTTTGGGGTCATACATTCCACAGCTAACAGTTGCACCAAGCCATCTTATGATAATAAATTCCCCATCTCACAGCTGCATCAAGCCCTCTTGGAGTAATACATTCCACTGCTCACAGCTGCATCAAGCCCTCTTGGGGTAATACATTCCCCAGGTCACAGCTGCATCAAGCCCTCTTAGGGTAATACAGTCTCCAGCTCACAGCTGCATCAAGCCCTCTTAGGGTAATACAGTCTCCAGCTCACAGCTGCATCAAGCCCTCTGAGGGTAATACATTCCCAGTAGTAAATTTACCAGCTCACATCTGTATGAAGTCCGTTTACAGTAATATATTGCCCAGCACACAGTTGCATCAAGCCCTTTGGGGTAATACATTCCACAGCTCACAGCTGCATCAAGCCCTCTTGGGGTAATACATTCCCCAGCTCATAGCTGCACCAAGCCCTTTTGGGATAATACATTCCCCATCTCACAGCTGCATCAAGCCCTCTTAGGGTAATACAGTCTTCAGCTCACAGCTGCATCAAGCCCTCTGAGGGTAATACATTCCCCCATCTCACAGCTGCACCAAGCCCTCTTGGGGTAATACATTCCCCAGCTAACAGCTGCACCAAGCCCTCTTGGGATAATACATTCCCCAGCTCACAGCTGCACCAAGCCCTTTTGGGATAATACATTCCCCATCTCACAGCTGCATCAAGCCCTCTTGGGTAATACATTCCCCAGCTCACAGCTGCACCAAGCCCTTTTGGGATAATACATTCCCCATCTCACAGCTGCATCAAGCCCTCTTGGGTAATACATTCCCCAGCTCACAGCTGCACCAAGCCCTTTGGGGATAATACATTCCCCATCTCACAGCTGCATCAAGCCCTCTTGGGATAATACATTCCCCCAGCTCACAGCTGCATCAAGCCCTCTGAGGGTAATACATTCCCCAGTAGTATATTTACCAGCTCACATCTGTATGAAGTCCGTTTACAGTAATATATTTCCCAGCACACAATTGCATCAAGCCCTTTGGGGTAATACATTCCACAGCTAACAGTTGCACCAAGCCATCTTATGATAATAAATTCCCCATCTCACAGCTGCATCAAGCCCTCTTGGAGTAATACATTCCACTGCTCACAGCTGCATCAAGCCCTCTTTGGGTAATACATTCCCCAGGTCACAGCTGCATCAAGCCCTCTTAGGGTAATACAGTCTCCAGCTCACAGCTGCATCAAGCCCTCTTAGGGTAATACAGTCTCCAGCTCACAGCTGCATCAAGCCCTCTGAGGGTAATACATTCCCCAGTAGTAAATTTACCAGCTCACATCTGTATGAAGTCCGTTTACAGTAATATATTGCCCAGCACACAGTTGCATCAAGCCCTTTGGGGTAATACATTCCACAGCTCACAGCTGCATCAAGCCCTCTTGGGGTAATACATTCCCCAGCTCATAGCTGCACCAAGCCCTTTTGGGATAATACATTCCCCATCTCACAGCTGCATCAAGCCCTCTTAGGGTAATACAGTCTTCAGCTCACAGCTGCATCAAGCCCTTTGGGGGTAATACATTTCCCAGTAGTATATTTACCAGCTCACATCTGTATGAAGTCCGTTTACAGTAATATATTTCCCAGCTCACAGCTGCACCAAGCCATCTTAGGATAATACATTCCCCAGCTCACAGCTGCGTGAAGTCCTTTGCCAGTAACATATTGCCCAGCTCACAGCTGCGTGAAGTCCTTTGCCAGTAACATATTGCCCAGCTCACAGCTGTGTGAAGTCCACCCAAGAGTTAAAAGCTGTAGAGTATTCGGTTCCCATAGGAACTATCTTTGCTGGCTCCAGTAACTGAGGCATCCTCCAGAAACACGTGGTACATTTACACCCGAGGGGATTTACTTGTGGTCTTCTAAGCCTGGAATAGTTCCTGGAACTATCTCCTGGAATAACTTGTCACATGATTCCAATCTGCTAACAACTCGTCTCCACCACACCCCGTCACTCCCCTTGGCCAACCCTCTCCCACCCTTTCCCCCTTGCCTAGGGGATGAAGGCCGGCAGGCAGAAGTCATGTGGCCTCATTCGTGCAGATGCTTGTGTTGGGCGTGGTTGGGGTAGGGGTAGGGGTAGGGGTAGGGGTAGGGGTAGGGGTAGGGGTGCAGGGCCGTCGTAGCACGGAATCTCGTTCTCTGGTATGGTTGGCAGCCTGCTCCTGATGCCTGTAGCAGTGATGGACACCGTGGCCCGGTTGAGCGCCCTCTGGCGGGCAGCTGCTGCAGCAGTGGCCCTGTTGACCACTTCGATCTGATCAGACCTAGACTTCCGCATTGACAGGGTACGAACTCCTGCAGGATAAGATAATTTTGTATCACGTTTCGTTACATGTAAACAGCCAAGCTGAAATATTTTGGAAAGCAAAAAACCAGCGTCTTTACGTTTTTCTGGGGTTTTTTTGTATTTTGTTGTTGTTGGGCAGTATGGCTTTATACTGCGTATATGTTTGTCATGATCCTAATGTCGTGTTTGTAAAACCCATGGCATCCACTCAAGTAACTCTCAACGGAACATGTAAAGGTGAACGGCTGGATGGAATACTTCATGCGTTGATATATGTGTGTATATTATAAATATATAGATCAACTCGACACGCACAATCGGCACACATACTTTTAAGTACATCTGCAAAAAAACAGACATAACTGGGAAAGAAGAACTTATGCCACTCACCATTCTCATCGTTGTCATCAGCGTCACTGAGTGTCGTCGCGGTCATGGCGGGCGCTAAAGGATGAACATCGTCCTCCTCCTCATCGTCATCTCCATCGAGAACGTTACCTGTCTGTATTATAAAATATGCATGATAAAGCTATTACATATTCCTGTATTGGGAATGAGGGATGGAGAAGGGTTGTACCGGGTCCAGCTGCGGTCATATATATTATTAAGAATGTTTGAGGTTTCAACGAAGTGTGAATAAACGTGTGGAGCTCATTTTTTACTTAAAAATACAGTGGTTTTCAAATAAGTCTGCTTCAAATACATTTCACCAAATATACTAAATGCTGAATATTATGTACTGATCCTGTGGTGGTGTGCATATATTCCTGTGTGTAATTTTAAGTTCATAACATTATATATGTGACTTGTTCACAAAACAACTTTTGTGACACGCTAAGAAGCTGTTTCCACAAGGCGATCTGAATGCCGTTATTGTGGGTTTGAGAACTTGTTCGCCTTGATTGTGTCTCGGTTTGTTTCCACAATACCATGCGTGCCGCATTTAGTGTGCAGAATTGCTTCCCTTAGCGCTGCCAGGAACGTAAGAGATCATGGGCTCCATTATTGGTTCGACTTGATTATTTTTCTCGATGTTGTAGCCACATAATATTCTTTTAGGATTTTCCATAGTGGTAAAGTAGCGGACATCCTTGCGTTTATGTGAATATTTGTTATACCGGACGGCTTTCAACTTAACACGTGTTCGTGTTTTTGTTCCATGTTCCATGAGTGTTTGACCAGAGAAGATCCGGGTTGGAATTGATCTTCAGTAACCCATGCTTGTCGTAAGAGGCGACTAACGGGATCGGGTGTTCAGGCTCGCTGACTTTGTTGACACATGTCATCGTATTCATATTGCGTAGATCGATGTTCATACTGTTGATCACTGGATTGTTTGGTCCAGACTCGATTATTTACACACCGCCGCCATATAGCTGGAATATTGCTGAGTGTGGCGTAAAACTAAACCCACTCACTCACTCACTTATGAGTCTTATCAGACTTGACCAACCGCTATTGACGACATGGGATGTAGAGAATAATATCCCAAACGCTTTTGTTCTTTCACCATACCCGGTGTCATGTAGATATGTTGATCCTACCTCCTGCTCAAACACGTCCAGGCTGCTGAAGCTATCGCTGCAGCCGCTGCTGTCGCTGAGAGACTGCATGCTTCCCTCCTTTGCAATGTCCAGAGAGGTAGATGCTTGCAGGCTACTGTGGGTGGAAACAACACGGCTAGGGGTGGGGCTCCTAGGATCTGACCCCGTCAAAACGTTCAATCTTTTCAGCTCCTTCAGCCGCTTTCGCTCTCTGCGTTGTTCCTTTTGATCCCGAATGAACTGCCGGAGTCGGGCGAACGGTCTGGGTTTGACTCTTGACTGAAAACAACCCATGACGCGTATTAAACTGTCTCCGATAATCTATGTTTCGTACGTCTTGTACGACTTCCATGCAAATGACAGCTGTCTCTATGTGACGTCATAGTAGGATGGGGTCAAAGGTCACTTTACTCCTATTGGACTGACATGTTTCATAACTCTAAACCTTTCCTGAAGCCAATATTTTTAAGTAAATCGTTTGCGACAATCTTGGCTCAAAGACTACGCTTTGTGACGCAAGGCGTACACAGGATGAACTTGTCCCAATTTAGATGTTGTTGCAATTTGACGGATAATTACGTAAACTTAACAAAGACCCTCGAACTATTTGGCATATGCACAAAAGCAATCTCAGCCCATTGTCTTTTTATATGAAATATATCAACACGAGTCCACACAAGCTCTCCTGTTCGTTCACTCAAATGCGGAATCTTGAGTGTGAAACAGCTTCTGTTGAAGAGAGCTTAGTAATTTAATTGTGACGTCATGGAAACCGATGACATCACAGTGATCTGCACAGTATTGTGATATAATGTCATTGCAGCGATTTCTTGGAGAACTAAAGGATATTCCATGCACAGGGGTTCAAATCACTGTTTGGACATTAAAAATATTTTATGTAATGAGTGTAGCGGGAGAATTTTCTAAAAAATCCATTTCTTCACCGATTTCGTTCAAATTTGAAATAAGTTACTCATAACATACAAAACAATATACGGTTGCAAAATTTTTAGATTTTGATTTTTATATATTATTCTACAAACAGTGATTCGAACCCCTGTGAACTATATGTATCTGTGTAAAGTGTGACATGAAAAAATGAGATGTTTTCACGAGTGACGTAGCCAAGATTGAAAATATGACATTCTTGAAGTCATGAAATATTCTATAGCTCTTATGCTTATACATCTGTTTAATTAGATTTACACTCGATGAACAAAATCAGAAATCTCTGGCAGGTAAGCCCGACGTGATATTGCTGGAATAGTGCTAAAAGCGGGTTAACACCATACTCACTCTCTCACTGTATCAGTTGCCATCTCTGGTGTCCCCGTCGTAATATTCCTGGAATAGTGCTAAAAGCGGGTTAAGACCATACTCTCTCACTGTCTCAGATGCCATCTCTGGTGTCCCTGCCGTGATATTGCTGGAATAGTGCTAAAAGCGGGTTTACACCATACTCACTCTCTCACTGTATCAGTTGCCATCTCTGGTGTCCCCACCGTGATATTGCTGGAATAGTGCTAAAAGAGGGTTAACACCATACTCACTCTCTCACTGTTTCAATTGCCATCTCTGGTGTCCCCTCCGTGATATTGCTGGAATAGTGCTAAAAGCTGGTTAACACCATACTCACTCTCTCACTGTATCAGTTGCCATCTCTGGTGTCCCCACCGTGATATTGCTGGAATAGCGCTAAAAGCGGGTTAACACCATACTCACTCTCTCACTGTATCAGTTGCCATCTCTGGTGTCCCCACCGTGATATTGCTGGAATAGTGCTAAAAGCTGGTTAACACCATACTCACTCTCTCACTGTATCAGTTGCCATCTCTGGTGTCCCCACCGTGATATTGCTGGAATAGCGCTAAAGCGGGTTAACACCATGCTCACTCTCACTGTATCAGTTGCCAGTTGCCATCTCTGGTGTCCCCACCGTGATATTGCTGGAATAGTGCTAAAAGCGGGTTAACACCATACTCACTCTCTCACTGTATCAGTTGCCATCTCTGGTGTCCCTGCCGTGATATTGCTGGAATAGTGCTAAAAGCGGGTTAAGACCATACTCTCTCAGTGTATCAGTTGCCATCTCTGGTGTCCCCGCCGTGATATTGCTGGAATAGTGCTAAAAGCGGGTTAAGACCATACTCTCTCAGTGTATCAGTTGCCATCTCTGGTGTCCCCGCCGTGATATTGCTGGAATAGTGCTAAAAGCGGGTTTACACCATACTCTCAGTCACTATCAGTTCTCCGTGTATCTGGAATTGCCATCTCTCTGGTGTTGCCATCCCGCCGTGATATTGCTGGAATAGTGCTAAAAGCGGGTTAACACCATACTCACTCTCTCACTGTATCAGTAACCATCTCCGGTGTCCCCACCGTGATATTGCTGGAATAGTGCTAAAAGAGGGTTAACACCATACTCTCTCAGTGTATCAGTTGCCATCTCTGGTGTCCCCTCCGTGATATTGCTGGAATAGTGCTAAAAGAGGGTTAACACCATACTCACTCTCTCACTGTATCAGTTGCTATCCTTTTTTAAATTGCCATTGGAGGGTGTTAACTACAGTCGAGCATCATAATCAAAGCCTTATTTGCTTGTCTAGAATTCAGGGGTACCGCGAACATATTTTTGGGTCCAAGATGTGCTTACATAATTATTTACTTGTTCAATATTACCCATATTCCCTATACATAAGATACTTGAATTGTGTGGATCGCCTGTTTGGGGTAGTGGGTGGGGCGTATGCCCGAGAGAGCTGAAGGTCGCTGGTTCGATCCCATGACTGTGTGACACCACACACACGTTGGGCTAAGTTACCCCATCTGGCGTTCAACCAAAGCACTAGCCTCGAAGTAATGTATCTGATCGGAGCATCTATATTAAACTGCGGCTTGGTATCTCAGTGAGTTACCACCACAAAATTGGCAGCATTTTGCCTTGAACTGTCCGGCAAAAGAATGTATACAACAATGTTTGATGTTGGTGGCTGAAATGAAAAAATAGATGGTTACTCGATGGCGATGTGTTTGATCCGGGTATCATGGGCGATATTTCATCATTCACTGCACTAATATCTATCACACTGCAGGTGACACGATACACTGTGTATGTCTCGTAGTTCCTCTATGAATATTCATATTACGTCTCCACTCTGTCTACTAATTATAAGAGAGCAAGGGAATCATTGTGATTAGTGTTGTATGTTAAGTGAGAAGTTCCGTGGACATAGGAGAAGTATATCTCAACATTAGACACGTTCACTCCTCAGAGGTCAGCACATTGACTGCTTGTACTTTAAACAGAAAGAGAAACATCTAATAATAGATCCATGTCACGCTGTCCTGTCAAATATGTGCAACGCTCAGGTGAGTCATGGTTGTACAGGTAAAGCCATGATGACCTGATTGGCTCAGGTCTTCAGGTCACATAATCATTGTGCATCGCCATGCAGCATGTAATGGAGGTGCCATCTGGTCACAGCTGTATATGTACTAGGGCTCATGTTCATCTACATGCAGGTGCCACCTGATTACAGCTGTGTATGCAACTAGGGCTCATGTTGATCTACATGCAGGTGCCATCTGATCAGAGCTGTGTATGCAACTAGGGCTCATGTTGATCTACATGCAGGTACCATCTGATCACAGCTGTGTATGTAACTAGGGCTCATGTTGATCTACATGCAGGTGCCACCTCATCACAGCTGTGTATGTAACTAGGTATCACGCTGATCTACATGCAGGTGCCACCTCATCACAGCTGTATATGCAACTAGGGCTCATGTTGATCTACATGCAGGTGCCATCTGATCACAGCTGTGTATGTAACTAGGGCTCATGTTGATCTACATGCAGGTGCCATCTGATCACAGCTGTGTATGCAACTAGGACTCATGTTGATCTACATGCAGGTGCCATCTGATCACAGCTGTCTATGTAACTAGGTATCACGCTGATCTACATGCAGGTGCCACCTGATCACAGCTGTATATGCAACTAGGACTCATGTTGATCTACATGCAGGTGCCATCTGATCACAGCTGTCCCTGTAACTAGGGCTGATGTTGATCTACATGCAGGTGCCATCTGATCACACCTGTGTATGTAACTAGAGCTCATGTTGATCTACATGCAGGTGCCACCTCATCACAGCTGTATATGCAACTAGGGCTGATGTTGATCTACATGCAGGTGCCACCTGATCACAGCTGTGTATGTAACTAGGGCTGATGTTGATCTACATGCAGGTGCCACCTGATCACAGATGTGTATGTAACTAGGCCTCATGTTGATCTACATGCAGGTGCCATCTGATTACAGCTGTATATGTAACTAGGGCTCATGTTGACCTACATGTAGCTGCCACCTCATCACAGCTGTATATGCAACTAGGGCTGATGTTGATCTACATGCAGGTGCAACCTCATCACAACTGTCTATGTAACTAGGTATCACGCTGATCTACATGCAGGTGCCATCTGATCACAGCTGTCTATGTAACTTCGGTATCACGCTGATCTACATGCAGGTGCCATCTGGTCACAGCTGTCTCTGTAACTAGGTATCACGCTGATCTAAATGCAGGTGCCATCTGATCCCAACTGTGTATGTAACTAGGACTCATGTTGATCTACATGCAGGTGCCACCTCATCACAGTTGTCTATGTAACTAGTTATCACGCTGATCTACATGCAGGTGCCATCTGGTCACAGCTGTCTCTGTAACTAGGTATCACGCTGATCTACATGCAGGTGCCATCTGATCACAGCTGTCTATGTAACTAGGAATCAAGCTGATCTACATGCAGGTGCCACCTCATCACAGCTGTGTATGTACTAGGGCTCATGTTGATCTACATGCAGGTGCAACCTGATCACAGCTGCCTATGTAACTAGGAATCACGCTGATCTACATGCAGGTGCCACCTGATCGCAGTTGTGTATGTACTAGGGCTCATGTTCATCTACATGCAGGTGCAACCTGGTGACAGCTGTCTATGTAACTAGGTCTCATGTTGATCTACATGCAGGTGCCACCTGATCACACCTGTCTAATGTAACTAGGTATCACGCTGATCTGCAATGCAGGTGCAACCTGGTCACAGCTGTCTATGTAACTAGAGGCTCATGTTCATCTACATGCAGGTGCCACCTTGTCACCTGTCCATGTAACTAGGGCTGATGTTGATCTACATGCAGGTACCACCTCCTCACAGCTGTGCAATATGCAACTAGAGGCTCATGTTGATCTGCATGCAGGTGCCATCTGATCACAGTTGTCCATTGAACTAGGAATCACGCTGATCTGCATGCAGGTGCCACCTCATCACACCTGTCTATGTAACTAGGGCTCATGTTGATCTACATGCAGGTGCCATCTGATCACACCTGTCTATGGCAACTGGGTATCACGCTGATCACATGCAGGTGCCACCTGATCACAGCTGTCCATGTAACTAGGACTCATGTTGATCTACATGCAGGTGCAACCTGGACACAGTTAGTGTAATGTAACTAACTAGGGCTCATGTTGATCTACATGCAGGTGTCATCTGATCACAGCTGTATGTAACTAGGTATCACGCTGATCTACATGCGTGCCATCTGATCACAGTTATTGTATGTAACTAGGGCCATGTTGATCTACATGCAGGTGCCATCTGATCACAGCTGTGTATGTAACTAGGGCTCATGTTGATCTACATGCAGGTGCCACCTCATCACAGCTACAAGGTATATGCAACTAGGGCACATGTTGATCTACATGCAGGTGCCATCTGATCACAGATGTGTAATATGTAACTAGGGCTGTGTTGATCTACATGCAGGTGCCATCTGATCACAGCTGTGTATGCAACTAGGACTCATGTTGATCTACATGCAGGTGCCATCTGATCACGGCTGTGCATGTAACTAGGTATCACGCCTGATCTACATGCAGGTGCCACCTGATCACAGCTGTATACGCAGCTACAGGACTCATGTTGATCTCATTGCAGGTGCCATCTGATCACAGCTGTCCCTGTAACTAGGGCTGATGTTGATCTACATGCAGGTGCCATCTGATCACACCTGTGTATGTAACTAGAGCTCATGTTGATCTACATGCAGGTGCCACCTCATCACAGCTGTATATGCAACTAGGGCTGATGTTGATCTACATGCAGGTGCCACCTGATCACAGCTGTGTATGTAACTAGGGCTGATGTTGATCTACATGCAGGTGCCACCTGATCACAGATGTGTATGTAACTAGGCCTCATGTTGATCTACATGCAGGTGCCATCTGATTACAGCTGTATATGTAACTAGGGCTCATGTTGACCTACATGCAGCTGCCACCTCATCACAGCTGTATATGCAACTAGGGCTGATGTTGATCTACATGCAGGTGCCACCTCATCACAGCTGTCTATTTAACTAGGTATCACGCTGATCTACATGCAGGTGCCATCTGATCACAGTTGTCTATGTAACTAGTTATCACGCTGATCTACATGCAGGTGCCATCTGGTCACAGCTGTCTCTGTAACTAGGTATCACGCTGATCTACATGCAGGTGCCATCTGATCACAGCTGTCTATGTAACTAGGAATCAAGCTGATCTGCTATGCAGGTGCCACCTCATCAGCTGTGTGTATGTACTAGGCTCATGTTGATCTACATGCAGGTGCAACCTGATCACAGCTGCCTATGCAAACTTCAGGGAATCACGCTGATCTACATGCAGGTGCCACCTGATCGCAGTTGTGTGTATGTACTGGGGCTCATGTTCATCTACATGCAGGTGCAACCTGGTGACAGCTGTCTGCGGCTGTAACTAGGTCTCATGTTGATCTACATGCAGGTGCCACCTGATCACACCTGTCTATGTAACTAGGTATCACGCTGATCTGATCTGCATGCAGGTGCAACCTGGTCACAGCTGTCTATGTAACTAAGGCTCATGTTCATCTGCATGCAGGTGCCACCTTGTCACACCTGTCCATGTAACTAGGGCTGATGTTGATCTACATGCAGGTACCACCTCCTCACAGCTGTATATGCAACTAGGGGCTCATGTTGATCTACATGCAGGTGCCATCTGATCACAGTTGTCCATTGAACTAGGGAATCACGCTGATCTACATGCAGGTGCCACCTCATCACACCTGTCTATGTAACTAGGGCTGATGTTGATCTACATGCAGGTACCACCTCCTCACAGCTGTGTATGTAACTAGGGCTCATGTTGATCTACATGCAGGTGCCATCTGATCACACCTGTCTATGTAACTAGGTATCACGATCTACATGCAGGTGCCACCTGATCACAGCTGTCCATGTAACCAGGACTCCATGTTGATCTACATGCAGGTGCAACCTGGACACAGTTGTGTATGTAACTAACTAGGGCTCATGTTGATCTACATCAGGTGCCATCTGACTCACAGTTGTCCATTGAACTAGGAATCACGCTGATCTACATGCAGGTGCCACCTCATCACACCTGCTATCTGTAATCTAGGACTCATGTTGATCTACATGCAGGTGCAACCTGGTCACAGTTGTATGTAACTAGGGCCAATGTTGTTCTGCATGCAGATGCAACCTGGTCACAGCTGTGTATGCAGCCAGGGTATCACGCTGATCTACATGCAGGTGCCACCTGATCACAGCTGTCCCGTAACTAGGGCTGATGTTGATCTACATGCAGATGCCATCTGATCACAGCTGTGTATGTAACTAGGTATCACGCTGATCTACATGCAGGTGCCACCTCATCACAGCTGTGTATGTAACTAGGGCTGATGTTGATCTACATGCAGGTGCCATCTGATCACAGCTGTGTATGTAACTAGAGCTCATGTTGATCTACATGCAGGTGCTACCTCATCACAGCTGTATATGCAACTAGGGCTGATGTTGATCTACATGCAGGTGCCACCTGATCACAGCTGTGTATGTAACTAGGGCTGATGTTGATCTACATGCAGGTGCCACCTGATCACAGCTGTGTATGTAACTAGGTCTCATGTTGATCTACATGCAGGTGCCATCTGATTACAGCTGTATATGTAACTAGGGCTCATGTTGACCTACATGCAGCTGCCACCTCATCACAGCTGTATATGCAACTAGGGCTGATGTTGATCTACATGCAGGTGCACCCTCATCACACCTGTCTATGTAACTAGGTATCACGCTGATCTACATGCAGGTGCCATCTGATCACAGCTGTCTATGTAACTAGGTATCACGCTGATCTACATGCAGGTGCCACCTCATCACAGCTGTCTATGTAACTAGGTATCACGCTGATCTACATGCAGGTGCCATCTGATCACAGTTGTCTATGTAACTAGTTATCACGCTGATCTGCATGCAGGTGCCATCTGATCACAGCTGTCTATGTAACTAGGTATCACGCTGATCTCATGCGGGTGCTACCTGATCACAGCTGTGTATGTAACTAACTAGGGGCTCATGTTGATCTACATCCAGGTGCCATCTGATCACAGTTGTCCATTGAACTAGGAATCACGCTGATCTACATGCAGGTGCCACCTCATCACACCTGTCTGGCGTAACTAGGACTCATGTTGATCTACATGCAGGTGCCACCTGATCACAGCTGTGTATGTAACTAGGTCTCATGTTGATCTACATGCAGGTGCCATCTGATTACAGCTGTATATGTAACTAGGCTCATGTTGACCTACATGCAGCTGCCACCTCATCACAGCTGTATATGCAACTAGGGCTGATGTTGATCTACATGCAGGTGCACCCTCATCACACCTGTCTATGTAACTAGGTATCACGCTGATCTACATGCAGGTGCCATCTGATCACAGCTGTCTATGTAACTAGGTATCACGCTGATCTACATGCAGGTGCCACCTCATCACACCTGTCTATGTAACTAGGACTCATGTTGATCTACATGCAGGTGCCACCTGATCACAGCTGTGTATGTAACTAGGGCTCATATTGATCTACATGCAGGTGTCATCTGATCACAGCTGTATATGTAACTAGGTATCACGCTGATCTACATGCACGTGCCATCTGATCACAGTTGTGTATGTAACTAGGGCTCATGTTGATCTACATGCAGGTGCCATCTGATCACAGCTGTGTATGTAACTAGGGCTCATGTTGATCTACATGCAGGTGCCACCTCATCACAGCTGTATATGCAACTAGGGCACATGTTGATCTACATGCAGGTGCCATCTGATCACAGTTGTGTATGTAACTAGGGCTCATGTTGATCTACATGCAGGTGCCATCTGATCACAGCTGTGTATGCAACTAGGACTCATGTTGATCTACATGCAGGTGCCATCTGATCACAGCTGTGTATGTAACTAGGTATCACGCTGATCTACATGCAGGTGCCACCTGATCACAGCTGTATATGCAACTAGGACTCATGTTGATCTACATGCAGGTGCCATCTGATCACAGCTGTCCCTGTAACTAGGGCTGATGTTTCACATGCAGGTGCCATCTGATCACACCTGTGTATAACTAGAGCTCATGTTGATCTACATGCACACCTCATCACAGCTGTATATGCAACTAGGGCTGATGTTGATCTACATGCAGGTGCCACCTGATCACAGCTGTGTATGTAACTAGGGCTGATGTTGATCTACATGCAGGTGCCACCTGATCACAGATGTGTATGTAACTAGGCCTCATGTTGATCTACATGCAGGTGCCATCTGATTACAGCTGTATATGTAACTAGGGCTCATGTTGACCTACATGCAGCTGCCACCTCATCACAGCTGTATATGCAACTAGGGCTGATGTTGATCTACATGCAGGTGCAACCTCATCACACCTGTCTATGTAACTAGGTATCACGCTGATCTACATGCAGGTGCCATCTGATCACAGCTGTCTATGTAACTAGGTATCACGCTGATCTACATGCAGGTGCCATCTGGTCACAGCTGTCTCTGTAACTAGGTATCACGCTGATCTAAATGCAGGTGCCATCTGATCCCAACTGTGTATGTAACTAGGACTCATGTTGATCTACATGCAGGTGCCACCTCATCACAGCTGTCTATGTAACTAGGTATCACGCTGATCTACATGCAGGTGCCATCTGATCACAGTTGTCTATGTAACTAGTTATCACGCTGATCTACATGCAGGTGCCATCTGGTCACAGCTGTCTCTGTAACTAGGTATCACGCTGATCTACATGCAGGTGCCATCTGATCACAGCTGTCTATGTAACTAGGAATCAAGCTGATCTACATGCAGGTGCCACCTCATCACAGCTGTGTATGTACTAGGGCTCATGTTGATCTACATGCAGGTGCAACCTGATCACAGCTGCCTATGTAACTAGGAATCACGCTGATCTACATGCAGGTGCCACCTGATCGCAGTTGTGTATGTACTAGGGCTCATGTTCATCTACATGCAGGTGCAACCTGGTGACAGCTGTCTATGTAACTAGGTCTCATGTTGATCTACATGCAGGTGCCACCTGATCACACCTGTCTATGTAACTAGGTATCACGCTGATCTACATGCAGGTGCAACCTGGTCACAGCTGTCTATGTAACTAAGGCTCATGTTCATCTACATGCAGGTGCCACCTTGTCACACCTGTCCATGTAACTAGGGCTGATGTTGATCTACATGCAGGTACCATCTCCTCACAGCTGTATATGCAACTAGGGCTCATGTTGATCTACATGCAGGTGCCATCTGATCACAGTTGTCCATTGAACTAGGAATCACGCTGATCTACATGCAGGTGCCACCTCATCACACCTGTCTATGTAACTAGGGCTCATGTTGATCTACATGCAGGTGCCATCTGATCACACCTGTCTATGTAACTAGGTATCACGCTGATCTACATGCAGGTGCCACCTGATCACAGCTGTCCATGTAACTAGGACTCATGTTGATCTACATGCAGGTGCAACCTGGACACAGTTGTGTATGTAACTAACTAGGGCTCATGTTGATCTACATCCAGGTGCCATCTGATCACAGTTGTCCATTGAACTAGGAATCACGCTGATCTACATGCAGGTGCCACCTCATCACACCTGTCTATGTAACTAGGGCTGATGTTGATCTACATGCAGGTGCCATCTGATCACAGTTGTCCATTGAACTAGGAATCACGCTGATCTACATGCAGGTGCCACCTCATCACACCTGTCTATGTAACTAGGGCTCATGTTGATCTACATGCAGGTGCCATCTGATCACACCTGTCTATGTAGCTCAGGTATCACGCTGATCTACATGCAGGTGCCACCTGATCACAGCTGTCCATGTAACTAGGACTCATGTTGATCTACATGCAGGTGCAACCTGGACACAGTTGTGTATGTAACTAACTAGGGCTCATGTTGATCTACATCCAGGTGCCATCTGATCACAGTTGTCCATTGAACTAGGAATCACGTTGATCTACATGCAGGTGCCACCTCATCACACCCTGCCGCTGTCTATGTAACTGTAACTAGGACTCATGTTGATCTACATGCAGGTGCAACCTGGTCACAGTTGTGTATGTAACTAGGGCCAATGTTGTTCTACATGCAGATGCAACCTGGTCACAGTTGTGTATGTAGCTAGGTATCACGCTGATCTACATGCAGGTGCCACCTGATCACAGCTGTCCCTGTAACTAGGGCTGATGTTGATCTACATGCAGATGCAACCTGGTCACAGCTGTCTATGTAGCTAGAAATCACGCTGATCTACATGCAGGTGCAACCTGATCACAGCTGTGTATGTAACTAGGTCTCATGTTGATCTACATGCAGGTGCCATCTGATCACAGCTGTGTATGTAACTAGGTATCACGCTGATCTACATGCAGGTGCCACCTCATCACAGCTGTGTATGTAACTAGGGCTGATGTTGATCTACATGCAGGTGCCATCTGATCACAGCTGTGTATGTAACTAGAGCTCATGTTGATCTACATGCAGGTGCTACCTCATCACAGCTGTATATGCAACTAGGGCTGATGTTGATCTACATGCAGGTGCCACCTGATCACAGCTGTGTATGTAACTAGGGCTGATGTTGATCTACATGCAGGTGCCACCTGATCACAGCTGTGTATGTAACTAGGTCTCATGTTGATCTACATGCAGGTGCCATCTGATTACAGCTGTATATGTAACTAGGGCTCATGTTGACCTACATGCAGCTGCCACCTCATCACAGCTGTATATGCAACTAGGGCTGATGTTGATCTACATGCAGGTGCACCCTCATCACACCTGTCTATGTAACTAGGTATCACGCTGATCTACATGCAGGTGCCATCTGATCACAGCTGTCTATGTAACTAGGTATCACGCTGATCTACATGCAGGTGCCACCTCATCACAGCTGTCTATGTAACTAGGTATCACGCTGATCTACATGCAGGTGCCATCTGATCACAGTTGTCTATGTAACTAGTTATCACGCTGATCTACATGCAGGTGCCATCTGATCACAGCTGTCTATGTAACTAGGTATCACGCTGATCTACATGCAGGTGCTACCTGATCACAGCTGTGTATGTAACTAACTAGGGCTCATGTTGATCTACATCCAGGTGCCATCTGATCACAGTTGTCCATTGAACTAGGAATCACGCTGATCTACATGCAGGTGCCACCTCATCACACCTGTCTATGTAACTAGGTCTCATGTTGATCTACATGCAGGTGCCACCTGATCACAGCTGTGTATGTAACTAGGACTCATGTTGATCTACATGCAGGTGCCATCTGATTACAGCTGTATATGTAACTAGGGCTCATGTTGACCTACATGCAGCTGCCACCTCATCACAGCTGTATATGCAACTAGGGCTGATGTTGATCTACATGCAGGTGCACCCTCATCACACCTGTCTATGTAACTAGGTATCACGCTGATCTACATGCAGGTGCCATCTGATCACAGCTGTCTATGTAACTAGGTATCACGCTGATCTACATGCAGGTGCCACCTCATCACACCTGTCTATGTAACTAGGGCTCATGTTGATCTACATGCAGGTGCCATCTGATCACAGTTGTCTATGTAACTAGGTATCACGCTGATCTACATGCAGGTGCCACCTGATCACAGCTGTCCATGTAACTAGGACTCATGTTGATCTACATGCAGGTGCAACCTGGACACAGTTGTGTATGTAACTAACTAGGGCTCATGTTGATCTACATCCAGGTGCCATCTGATCACAGTTGTCCATTGAACTAGGAATCACGCTGATCTACATGCAGGTGCCACCTCATCACACCTGTCTATGTAACTAGGACTCATGTTGATCTACATGCAGGTGCAACCTGGTCACAGTTGTGTATGTAACTAGGGCTCATGTTGTTTTACATGCAGATGCAACCTGGTCACAGTTGTGTATGTAGCTAGGTATCACGCTGATCTACATGCAGGTGCCACCTGATCACAGCTGTCCCTGTAACTAGGGCTGATGTTGATCTACATGCAGATGCAACCTGGTCACAGCTGTCTATGTAGCTAGAAATCACGCTGATCTACATGCAGGTGCCACCTGATCACAGTTGTGTATGTACTAGGGCTCATGTTGATCTACATGCAGATGCAACCTGATCACAGCTGTGTATGTAACTAGGTATCACGCTGATCTACATGCAGGTGCCACCTGATGACAGATGTGTATGTAACTAGGTCTCATGTTGATCTACATGCAGGTGCCATCTGATCACAGCTGTGTATGTAACTAGGTATCACGCTGATCTACATGCAGGTGCCACCTCATCACAGCTGTGTATGTAACTAGGGCTGATGTTGATCTACATGCAGGTGCCATCTGATCACAGCTGTGTATGTAACTAGAGCTCATGTTGATCTACATGCAGGTGCTACCTCATCACAGCTGTATATGCAACTAGGGCTGATGTTGATCTACATGCAGGTGCCACCTGATCACAGCTGTGTATGTAACTAGGGCTGATGTTGATCTACATGCAGGTGCACCCTCTTCACACCTGTCTATGTAACTAGGTATCACGCTGATCTACATGCAGGTGCCATCCTGATCACAGCCAGCTTGTATGTAACCAGGTATCACGCTGATCTACATGCAGGTGCCACCTCATCACAGCTGTCTATGTAACTAGGTATCACGCTGATCTACATGCAGGTGCCATCTGATCACAGTTGTCTATGTAACTAGTTATCACGCTGATCTACATGCAGGTGCCATCTGATCACAGCTGTCTATGTAACTAGGTATCACGCTGATCTACATGCAGGTGCTACCTGATCACAGCTGTGTATGTAACTAGGAATCAAGCTGATCTACATGCAGGTGCCATCTGGTCACAGCTGTCTCTGTAAATAGGTATCACGCTGATCTACATGCAGGTGCCATCTGATCACAGCTGTCTATGTAACTAGGAATCAAGCTGATCTACATGCAGGTGCCACCTCATCACAGCTGTCTATGTACTAGGGCTCATGTTGATCTACATGCAGGTGCAACCTGATCACAGCTGCCTATGTAACTAGGAATCACGCTGATCTACATGCAGGTGCCACCTCATCACAGCTGTCTATGTAACTAGGGCTGATGTTGATCTACATGCAGATGCAACCCGGTCACAGCTGTCTATGTACTAGGAATCACGCTGATCTACATGCAGGTGCCACCTGATCGCAGTTGTGTATGTACTAGGGCTCATGTTGATCTACATGCAGGTGCAACCTGGTGACAGCTGTCTATGTAACTAGGTCTCATGTTGATCTACATGCAGGTGCCACATGATCACACCTGTCTATGTAACTAGGTATCACGCTGATCTACATGCAGGTGCAACCTGGTCACAGCTGTCTATGTAACTAAGGCTCATGTCCATCTACATGCAGGTGCCACCTGATCACAGCTGTCCATGTAACTAGGACTCATGTTGATCTACATTCAGGTGCAACCTGGTCACAGTTGTGTATGTAACTATCTAGGGCTCATGTTGATCTACATCCAGGTGCCATCTGATCACAGTTGTCCATTGAACTAGGAATCACGCTGATCTACATGCAGGTGCCACCTCATCACACCTGTCTATGTAACTAGGACTCATGTTGATCTACATGCAGGTGCAACCTGGTCACAGTTGTGTATGTAACTAGGGCTCATGTTGTTCTACATGCAGATGCAACCTGGTCACAGTTGTGTATGTAGCTAGGTATCACGCTGATCTACATGCAGGTGCCACCTGATCACAGCTGTGTATGTAACTAGCTCTCATGTTGATCTACATGCAGGTGCCATCTGATCACAGCTGTGTATGTAACTAGGTATCACGCTGATCTACATGCAGGTACCACCTCATCACAGCTGTGTATGTAACTAGGGCTGATGTTGATCTACATGCAGGTGCCATCTGATCACAGCTGTGTATGTAACTAGAGCTCATGTTGATCTACATGCAGGTGCTACCTCATCACAGCTGTATATGCAACTGGGACTCATGTTGATCTACATGCAGGTGCCACCTGATCACAGCTGTGTATGTAACTAGGGCTGATATTGATCTACATGCAGGTGCCACCTTATCACAGCTGTGTATGTAACTAGTTCTCATGTTGATCTACATGCAGGTGCCATCTTATTACAGCTGTATATGTAACTAGGGCTCATGTTGAACTACATGCAGCTGCCACCTCATCACAGCTGTATATGCAACTAGGGCTGATGTTGATCTACATGCAGGTGCAACCTCATCACACCTGTCTATGTAACTAGGTATCACGCTGATCTACATGCAGGTGCCATCTGATCACAGTTGTCTATGTAACTAGTTATCACGCTGATCTACATGCAGGTGCCATCTGGTCACAGCTGTCTCTGTAACTAGGTATCACGCTGATCTACATGCAGGTGCCATCTGATCACAGCTGTCTATGTAACTAGGAATCAAGCTGATCTACATGCAGGTGCCAGCTTCTGATCACAGCTGTCTATGTACTAGGGCTCATGTTGATCTACATGCAGGTGCAACCTGATCACAGCCGCTCATGTAACTAGGAATCACGCTGATCTACATGCAGGTGCCACCTCATCACAGCTGTCTATGTAACTGGGGCTGATGTTGATCTACATGCAGATGCAACCCGGTCACAGCTGTCTATGTAACTAGGAATCACGCTGATCTACATGCAGGTGCCACCTGATCGCAGTTGTGTATGTACTAGGGCTCATGTTCATCTACATGCAGGTGCAACCTGGTGACAGCTGTCTGCGTAACTAGGTCTCATGTTGATCTACATGCAGGTGCCACCTGATCACACCTGTCTATGTAACTAGGTATCACGCTGATCTACATGCAGGTGCAACCCTAGTCACAGCTGTCTATGTAACTAAGGCTCATGTTCATCTACATGCAGGTGCCACCTTGTCACACCTGTCCATGTAACTAGGGCTGATGTTGATCTACATGCAGGTACCACCTCCTCACAGCTGTATATGCAACTAGGGCCTCATGTTGATCTACATGCGGTGCCATCTGATCACAGTTGTCCATTGAACTAGGAATCACGCTGATCTACATGCAGGTGCCACCTCATCACACCTGTCTATGTAACTAGGGCTCATGTTGATCTACATGCAGGTGCCATCTGATCACACCTGTCTATGTAACTAGGTATCACGCTGATCTATTACGCAGGTGCCACCTGATCACAGCTGTCCATGTAACTAGGACTCATGTTGATCTACATGCAGGTGCAACCTGGTCACAGTTGTGTATGTAACTAACTAGGGCTCATGTTGATCTACATCCAGGTGCCATCTGATCACAGTTGTCCATTGAACTAGGAATCACGCTGATCTACATGCAGGTGCCACCTCATCACACCTGTCTATGTAACTAGGGCTCATGTTGATCTACATGCAGGTGCAACCTGGTCACAGTTGTATATGTAACTAGGGCTGATGTTGATCTACATGCAGTTGCAACCCGGTCACAGCTGTCTATGTAACTAGGAATCACGCTGATCTACATGCAGGTGCCACCTGATCGCAGTTGTGTATGTGTACTAGGGCTCATGTTGATCTACATGCAGGTGCAACCTGGTGACAGTTGTCTATGTAACTAGGGCTCATGTTGTTCTACATGCAGATGCAACCTGGTCACAGTTGTGTATGTAGCTAGGTATCACGCTGATCTACATGCAGGTGCCACCTGATCACAGCTGTCCCTGTAACTAGGGCTGATGTTGATCTACATGCAGATGCAACCTGGTCACAGCTGTCTATGTAGCTAGGAATCACGCTGATCTACATGCAGGTGCCACCTGATCACAGCTGTGTATGTAACTAGGTCTCATGTTGATCTACATGCAGGTGCCATCTGATCACACCTGTGTATGTAACTAGGTATCACGCTGATCTACATGCAGGTGCCACCTGATCACAGCTGTCCATGTAACTAGGACTCATGTTGATCTACATGCAGGTGCAACCTGGTCACAGTTGTGTATGTAACTAACTAGGGCTCATGTTGATCTACATCCAGGTGCCATCTGATCACAGTTGTCCATTGAACTAGGAATCACGCTGATCTACATGCAGGTGCCACCTCATCACACCTGTCTATGTAACTAAGGCTCATGTTGATCTACATGCAGGTGCAACCCGGTCACAGCTGTCTATGTAACTAGGAATCACGCTGATCTACATGCAGGTGTCTACTGATCGCAGTTGTGTATGTACTAGGGCTCATGTTGATCTACATGCAGGTGCAACCTGGTGACAGTTGTCTATGTAACTAGGGCTCATGTTGATCTACATGCAGGTGCAACCTGGACACAGTTGTGGTATGTAACTAGGTATCACGCTGATCTACGTGCAGGTGCCACCTGATCACAGCTGTCCCTGTAACTAGGGCTGATGTTGATCTACATGCAGATGCAACCTGGTCACAGCTGTCTATGTAACTAGGAATCACGCTGATCTACATGCAGGTGCCACCTGATCACAGCTGTGTATGTAACTAGGTCTCATGTTGATCTACATGCAGGTGCCATCTGATCACAGCTGTCTATGTAACTAGGTATCACGCTGATCTACATGCAGGTGCCACCTCATCACAGCTGTATATGCAACTAGGGCTCATGTTGATCTACATGCAGGTGCCACCTGATCACAGCTGTGTATGTAACTAGGGCTCACGCTGATCTATCATGCAGGTGCCATCTGGTCACAGCTGTCATGTAACTAGGTAATCACGCCGATCTACATGCAGGTGCCATCTGATCACACCTGTCTATGTAACTAGGAATCACGCTGATCTACATGCAGGTGCCACCTCATCACAGCTGTCTATGTAACTAGGTATCACGCTGATCTACATGCAGGTGCCATCTGGTCACAGCTGTCTCTGTAACTAGGTATCACGCTGATCTACATGCAGGTGCCATCTGATCACAGCTGTCTATGTAACTAGGAATCAAGCTGATCTACATGCAGGTGCCACCTCATCACAGCTGTCTATGTACTAGGGCTTGTTGATCTACATGCAGGTGCAACCTGATCACAGCTGCCTATGTAACTAGGAATCACGCTGATCTACATGCAGGTGCCACCTCATCACAGCTGTCTATGTAACTAGTGCTGATGTTGATCTAAATGCAGATGCAACCCGGTCACAGCTGTCTATGTAACTAGGAATCAAGCTGATCTACATGCAGGTGCCACCTGATCGCAGTTGTGTATGTACTAGGGCTCATGTTGATCTACATGCAGGTGCAACCTGGTGACAGCTGTCTATGTAACTAGGTATCACGCTGATCTACATGCAGGTGCCATCTGATCACAGTTGTCTATGTAACTAGGTATCACGCTGATCTACATGCAGGTGCAACCTGGTCACAGCTGTCTATGTAACTAAGGCTCATCACGCTCATCTACATGCAGGTGCCATCTTGTCATGTAACATCAAGCTGTCCATGTAACTAGGGCTGATGTTGATCTACATGCAGGTACCCACAGCTGCCTCACAGCTGTATCACATGCAACTAGGGCTCATGTTGATCTACATGCAGGTGCAATCTGATCACAGTTGTCGATTGAACTAGGAATCACGTTGATCTACATGCAGGTGCCACCTCATCACACCTGTCTATGTAACTAGCTATCATGTTGATCTACATGCAGGTGCCATCTGATCACACCTGTCCATGTAACTAGGTATCACGCTGATCTGCTACGCAGGTGCCACCTGATCACAGCTGTCCATCTGTAACTAGGGACTCATGTTGATCTACATGCAGGTGCAACCTGGTCACAGTTGTGTATGTAACTAACTAGGGCTCATGTTGATCTACATGCAGGTGCCATCTGATCACAGTTGTCCATTGAACTAGGAATCACGCTGATCTACATGCAGGTGCCACCTCATCACACCTGTCTATGTAACTAGGACTCATGTTGATCTACATGCAGGTGCAACCTGGTCACAGTTGTGTATGTAACTAGGGCTCATGTTGTTCTACATGCAGGTGCCACCTGATCACAGCTGTCTCTGTAACTAGGGCTGATGTTGATCTACATGCAGATGCAACCTGGTCACAGCTGTCTCTGTAGCTAGGAATCACGCTGATCTACATGCAGGTGCCACCTGATCACAGCTGTGTATGTAACTAGGTCTCATGTTGATCTACATGCAGGTGCCATCTGGTCACACCTGTCTATGTAACTAGGTATCACGCTGATCTACATGCAGGTGCCATCTGATCACAGTTGTCTATGTAACTAGTTATCACGCTGATCTACATGCAGGTGCCATCTGGTCACAGCTGTCTCTGTAACTAGGTATCACGCTGATCTACATGCAGGTGCCATCTGATCACAGCTGTCTATGTAACTAGGTATCACGCTGATCTACATGCAGGTGCCACCTCATTACAGCTGAATATGCAACTGGGGCTCATGTTGATCTACATGCAGGTGCCACCTGATCACAGCTGTGTATGTAACTAGGGCTCATGTTGATCTACATGCAGGTGCAACCTCATCACACCTGTCTATGTAACTAGGTATCACGCTGATCTACATGCAGGTGCCATCTGATCACAGTTGTCTATGTAACTAGTTATCACGCTGATCTACATGCAGGTGCCATCTGGTCACAGCTGTCTCTGTAACTAGGTATCACGCTGATCTACATGCAGGTGCCATCTGATCACAGCTGTCTATGTAACTAGGAATCAAGCTGATCTACATGCAGGTGCCACCTCATCACAGCTGTCTATGTACTAGGGCTCATGTTGATCTACATGCAGGTGCAACCTGATCACAGCTGCCTATGTAACTAGGAATCACGCTGATCTACATGCAGGTGCCACCTCATCACAGCTGTCTATGTAACTAGGGCTGATGTTGATCTACATGCAGATGCAACCCGGTCACAGCTGTCTATGTAACTAGGAATCACGCTGATCTACATGCAGGTGCCACCTGATCGCAGTTGTGTATGTACTAGGGCTCATGTTCATCTACATGCAGGTGCAACCTGGTGACAGCTGTCTATGTAACTAGGTCTCATGTTGATCTACATGCAGGTGCCACCTGATCACACCTGTCTATGTAACTAGGTATCACGCTGATCTACATGCAGGTGCAACCTAGTCACAGCTGTCTATGTAACTAAGGCTCATGTTCATCTACATGCAGGTGCCACCTTGTCACACCTGTCCATGTAACTAGGGCTGATGTTGATCTACATGCAGGTACCACCTCCTCACAGCTGTATATGCAACTAGGGCTCATGTTGATCTACATGCAGGTGCCATCTGATCACAGTTGTCCATTGAACTAGGAATCACGCTGATCTACATGCAGGTGCCACCTCATCACACCTGTCTATGTAACTAGGGCTCATGTTGATCTACATGCAGGTGCCATCTGATCACACCTGTCTATGTAACTAGGTATCACGCTGATCTACATGCAGGTGCCACCTGATCACAGCTGTCCATGTAACTAGGACTCATGTTGATCTACATGCAGGTGCAACCTGGTCACAGTTGTGTATGTAACTAACTAGGGCTCATGTTGATCTACATCCAGGTGCCATCTGATCACAGTTGTCCATTGAACTAGGAATCACGCTGATCTACATGCAGGTGCCACCTCATCACACCTGTCTATGTAACTAGGGCTGATGTTGATCTACATGCAGATGCAACCCGGTCACAGCTGTCTGTGTAACTAGGAATCACGCTGATCTACATGCAGGTGCCTACTGATCGCAGTTGTGTATGTACTAGGGCTCATGTTGATCTACATGCAGGTGCAACCTGGTGACAGTTGTCTATGTAACTAGGGCTCATGTTGTTCTACATGCAGATGCAACCTGGTCACAGTTGTGTATGTAGCTAGGTATCAAGCTGATCTACATGCAGGCGCCACCTGATCACAGCTGTCCCTGTAACTAGGGATGATGTTGATCTACATGCAGATGCAACCTGGTCACAGCTGTCTATGTAGCTAGGAATCAGGCTGATCTACATGCAGGTGCCACCTGATCACAGCTGTGTATGTAACTAGGTCTCATGTTGATCTACATGCAGGTGCCATCTGATCACAGCTGTGTATGTAACTAGGTATCACGCTGATCTACATGCAGGTGCCACCTCATCACAGCTGCATATGCAACTAGGGCTGATGTTGATCTACATGCAGGTGCCATCTGATCACAGCTGTGTATGTAACTAGGTATCACGCTGATCTACATGCAGGTGCCACCTCATCACAGCTGTATATGCAACTAGGGCTGATGTTGATCTACATGCAGGTGCCACCTCATCACAGCTGTCTATGTAACTAGGTATCACGCTGATCTACATGCAGGTGCCATCTGGTCACAGCTGTCTCTGTAACTAGGTATCACGCTGATCTACATGCAGGTGCCATCTGATCACAGCTGTCTATGTAACTAGGAATCAAGCTGATCTACATGCAGGTGCCACCTCATCACAGCTGTCTATGTAACTAGGTATCACGCTGATCTATATGCAGGTGCCATCTGGTCACAGCTGTCTGTGTAACTAGGTATCACGCTGATCTACATGCAGGTGCCATCTGATCACAGCTGTCTATGTAACTAGGAATCAAGCTGATCTACATGCAGGTGCCACCTCATCACAGCTGTCTATGTACTAGGGCTTTTGGTGATCTACATGCAGGTGCCACCTCATCACAGCTGTCTATGTAACTAGTGCTGATGTTGATCTAAATGCAGATGCAACCCGGTCACAGCTGTCTATGTAACTAGGAATCAAGCTGATCTACATGCAGGTGCCACCTGATCGCAGTTGTGTATGTACTAGGGCTCATGTTGATCTACATGCAGGTGCAACCTGGTGACTGCTGTCTATGTAACTAGGTATCACGCTGATCTACATGCAGGTGCCATCTGATCACAGTTGTCTATGTAACTAGTTATCACGCTGATCTACATGCAGGTGCCATCTGATCACAGCTGTCTATGTAACTAGGTATCACGCTGATCTACATGCAGGTGCCATCTGATCACAGCTGTCTATGTAACTAGGAATCAAGCTGATCTACATGCAGGCGCCACCTCATCACAGCTGTGTATGTACTAGGGCTCATGTTGATCTACATGCAGGTGCAACCTGATCACAGCTGCCTATGTAACTAGGAATCACGCTGATCTACATGCAGGTGCCACCTGATCGCAGTTGTGTATGTACTAGGGCTCATGTTGATCTACATGCAGGTGCAACCTGGTGACAGCTGTCTATGTAACTAGGTCTCATGTTGATCTACATGCAGGTGCCACCTGATCACACCTGTCTATGTAACTAGGTATCACGCTGATCTACATGCAGGTGCAACCTGGTCACAGCTGTCTATGTAACTAGGGCTCATGTTCATCTACATGCAGGTGCCACCTTGTCTGATGTTGACACCTGTCCATGTAACTACCAGGGGGGCTGATGTTGATCTACATGCAGGGTACCACCTCCTCACAGCTGTATATGCAACTAGGGCTCATGTTGATCTACATGCAGGTGCCATCTGATCACAGTTGTCCATTGAACTAGGAATCACGCTGATCTACATGCAGGTGCCACCTCATCACACTTGTCCATGTAACTAGGTCTCATGTTGATCTACATGCAGGTGCAACCTGGTCACAGTTGTGTATGTAACTAGGGCTCATGTTGATCTACATGCAGGTGCCATCTGATCACAGTTGTCCATTGAACTAGGAATCACGCTGATCTACATGCAGGTGCCACCTCATCACACCTGTCTATGTAACTAGGACTCATGTTGATCTACATGCAGGTGCAACCTGGTCACAGTTGTGTATGTAACTAGGGCTCATGTTGTTCTACATGCAGGTGCCACCTGATCACAGCTGTCTCTGTAACTAGGGCTGATGTTGATCTACATGCAGATGCAACCTGGTCACAGCTGTCTCTGTAGCTAGGAATCACGCTGATCTACATGCAGGTGCCACCTGATCACAGCTGTGTATGTAACTAGGTCTCATGTTGATCTACATGCAGGTGCCATCTGGTCACAGCTGTCTATGTAACTAGGTATCACGCTGATCTACATGCAGGTGCCACCTCATCACAGCTGTATATGCAACTAGGTGTCATGTTGATCTACATGCAGGTGCCATCTGATCACAGCTGTGTATGTAACTAGGTATCACGCTGATCTACATGCAGGTGCCACCTCATCACAGCTGTATATGCAACTGGGGCTCATGTTGATCTACATGCAGGTGCCACCTGATCACAGCTGTGTATGTAACTAGGGCTCATGTTGATCTACATGCAGGTGCAACCTCATCACACCTGTCTATGTAACTAGGTATCACGCTGATCTACATGCAGGTGCCATCTGATCACAGCTGTCTATGTAACTAGGTATCACGCTGATCAACATGCAGGTGCCATCTGGTCACAGCTGTCTCTGTAACTAGGTATCATGCTGATCTACATGCAGGTGCCATCTGATCACAGCTGTGTATGTAACTAGGACTCATGTTGATCTACATGCAGGTGCCACCTCATCACAGCTGTCTATGTAACTAGGTATCACGCTGATCTACATGCAGGTGCCATCTGGTCACAGCTGTCTCTGCAACTAGGTATCACGCTGATCTACATGCAGGTGCCATCTGATCACAGCTGTCTATGTAACTAGGACTCATGTTGATCTACATGCAGGTGCCACCTCATCACAGCTGTCTATGTACTAGGGCTCATGTTGATCTACATGCAGGTGCAACCTGGTCACAGCTGCCTGTGTAACTAGGAATCACGCTGATCTACATGCAGGTGCCACCTCATCACAGCTGCCTATGTAACTAGGGCTGATGTTGATCTACATGCAGATGCAGCACGGTCACAGCTGTCTATGTAACTAGGTCTCATGTTGATCTACATGCAGGTGCAACCTGGTAACAGCTGTCTATGTAACTAGGTCTCATGTTGATCTACATGCAGGTGCAACCTGGTAACAGCTGTCTATGTAACTAGGTCTCATGTTGATCTACATGCAGGTGCAACCTGGTGACAGCTGTCTATGTAACTAAGGCTCATGTTCATCTACATGCAGGTGCAATCTGATCACAGTTGTCCATTGAACTAGGAATCACGCTGATCTACATGCAGGTGCCACCTCATCACACCTGTCTATGTAACTAGGTATCACGCTGATCTACATGCAGGTGCCATCTGATCACAGCTGTCTCTGTAACTAGGAATCACGCTGATCTACATGCAGGTGCAACCTGATCACAGCTGTCTCTGTAACTAGGTATCACGCTGATCTACATGCTCGTGCAACCTGATCACAGCTGTCTCTGTAACTAGGAATCGTGCGCTGATCTAGCTGTCTCTGCAGGTGCCACCTGATTACAGCTGTCTATGTAACTAGGACTCATGTTGTTCTACATGCAGGTGCCACCTGATCACAGCTGTCCATGTAACTAGGGCTGATGTTGATCTACATGCAGATGCAACCTGGTCACAGCTGTCTATGTAGCTAGGAATCACGCTGATCTACATGCAGGTGCAACCTGATCACAGCTGTCTCTGTAACTAGGTATCACGCTGATCTACATGCAGGTGCAACCTGATCACAGCTGTCTCTGTAACTAGGAATCACGCTGATCTACATGCAGGTGCCACCTCATCACAGCTGTATATGTAACTAGGACTCATGTTGTTCTACATGCAGGTGCCACCTGGTCACAGCTGTCCATGTAACTTGGACTCATGTTGATCTACATGCAGGTGCAACCTGGTCACAGTTGTGTATGTAACTAGGGCTCATGTTGATCTACATGCAGATGCAACCTGGTCACAGCTGTCCATGTCGCTAGGAATCACGCTTATCTACATGCAGGTGCCACCTGATCACAGCTGTCCATGTAACTAGGTATCACGCTGATCTACATGCAGGTGCCACCTAGTCACAGCTGTCCATGTAACTAGGGCTGATGTTGATCTACATGCAGATGCAACCTGGTCACAGTTATTGTATGTAGCTAGGTATCACGCTGATCTACATGCAGCTGCCGCCTAGTCACAGCTGTCCATGTAACTAGGGCTGATGTTGATCTACATGCAGATGCAACCTGGTCACAGCTGTCTATGTAGCTAGGAATCACGCTGATCTACATGCAGGTGCCACCTGATGACAGTTGTGTGTGTAACTAGGTCTCATGTTGATCTACATGCAGGTGCCATCTGATCACAGCTGTGTATGTAACTAGGGCTCATGTTGATCTACATGCAGGTGGCATCTGATCACAGCTGTATATGCAACTAGGGCTCATGTTGATCTACATGCAGGTGCCATCTGATCACAGCTGTCTATGTAACTAGGTATCACGCTGATCTACATGCAGGTGCCACCTCATCACAGCTGTATATGCAACTAGGGCTCATGTTGATCTACATGCAGGTGCCATCTGATCACAGCTGTGTATGTAACTAGGTATCACGCTGATCTACATGCAGGTGCCACCTCATCACAGCTGTATATGCAACTAGGGGCTCATGTTGATCTACATGCAGGTGCCACCTGATCACAGCTGTCTATGTAACTATGCTGATCTACATGGTGCAACCTCATCACACCTGTCTATGTAACTAGGTATGACGCTGATCTACATGCAGGTGCCATCTGATCACAGCTGTCTATGTAACTAGGTATCACGCTGATCTACATGCAGGTGCCATCTGGTCACAGCTGTCTCTGTAACTAGGTATCATGCTGATCTACATGCAGGTGCCATCTGATCACAGCTGTGTATGTAACTAGGACTCATGTTGATCTACATGCAGGTGCCACCTCATCACAGCTGTCTATGTAACTAGGTATCACGCTGATCTACATGCAGGTGCCATCTGGTCACAGCTGTCTCTGCAACTAGGTATCACGCTGATCTACATGCAGGTGCCATCTGATCACAGCTGTCTATGTAACTAGGACTCATGTTGATCTACATGCAGGTGCCACCTCATCACAGCTGTCTATGTACTAGGGCTCATGTTGATCTACATGCAGGTGCAACCTGGTCACAGCTGCCTGTGTAACTAGGAATCACGCTGATCTACATGCAGGTGCCACCTCATCACAGCTGCCTATGTAACTAGGGCTGATGTTGATCTACATGCAGATGCAACCCGGTCACAGCTGTCTATGTAACTAGGTCTCATGTTGATCTACATGCAGGTGCAACCTGGTAACAGCTGTCTATGTAACTAGGTCTCATGTTGATCTACATGCAGGTGCAACCTGGTAACAGCTGTCTATGTAACTAGGTCTCATGTTGATCTACATGCAGGTGCAACCTGGTAACAGCTGTCTATTTAACTAGGTCTCATGTTGATCTACATGCAGGTGCAACCTGGTGACAGCTGTCTATGTAACTAAGGCTCATGTTCATCTACATGCAGGTGCAATCTGATCACAGTTGTCCATTGAACTAGGAATCAGGTGCGCTGATCTACATGCAGGTGCCACCTCATCACACCTGTCTATGTAACTAGGTATCACGCTGATCTACATGCAGGTGCCATCTGATCACAGCTGTCTCTGTAACTAGGAATCACGCTGATCTACATGCAGGTGCAACCTGATCACAGCTGTCTCTGTAACTAGGTATCACGCTGATCTACATGCTCGTGCAACCTGATCACAGCTGTCTCTGTAACTAGGAATCACGCTGATCTACACGCAGGTGCCACCTGATTACAGCTGTCTATGTAACTAGGACTCATGTTGTTCTACATGCAGGTGCCACCTGATCACAGCTGTCCATGTAACTAGGGCTGATGTTGATCTACATGCAGATGCAACCTGGTCACAGCTGTCTATGTAGCTAGGAATCACGCTGATCTACATGCAGGTGCAACCTGATCACAGCTGTCTCTGTAACTAGGTATCACGCTGATCTACATGCAGGTGCAACCTGATCACAGCTGTCTCTGTAACTAGGAATCACGCTGATCTACATGCAGGTGCCACCTCATCACAGCTGTATATGTAACTAGGACTCATGTTGTTCTACATGCAGGTGCCACCTGATCACAGCTGTCCATGTAACTAGGACTCATGTTGATCTACATGCAGGTGCAACCTGGTCACAGTTGTGTATGTAACTAAGGCTCATGTTGATCTACATGCAGATGCAACCTGGTCACAGCTGTCTATGTCGCTAGGAATCACGCTTATCTACATGCAGGTGCCACCTGATCACAGCTGTCCATGTAACTAGGTATCACGCTGATCTACATGCAGGTGCCACCTAGTCACAGCTGTCCATGTAACTAGGGCTGATGTTGATCTACATGCAGATGCAACCTGGTCACAGTTGTGTATGTAGCTAGGTATCACGCTGATCTACATGTAGCTGCCGCCTAGTCACAGCTGTCCATGTAACTAGGGCTGATGTTGATCTACATGCAGATGCAACCTGGTCACAGCTGTCTATGTAGCTAGGAATCACGCTGATCTACATGCAGGTGCCACCTGATGACAGTTGTGTGTGTAACTAGGTCTCATGTTGATCTACATGCAGGTGCCATCTGATCACAGCTGTGTATGTAACTAGGGCTCATGTTGATCTACATGCAGGTGCCATCTGATCACAGCTGTATATGCAACTAGGGCTCATGTTGATCTACATGCAGGTGCCATCTGATCACAGCTGTGTATGTAACTAGGTATCACGCTGATCTACATGCAGGTGCCACCTCATCACAGCTGTATATGCAACTAGGGCTCATGTTGATCTACATGCAGGTGCCATCTGATCACAGCTGTCTATGTAACTAGGTATCACGCTGATCTACATGCAGGTGCCACCTCATCACAGCTGTATATGCAACTAGGGCTCATGTAGATCTACATGCAGGTGCCACCTGATCACAGCTGTCTATGTAACTAGGGCTCATGTTGATCTACATGCAGGTGCAACCTCATCACACCTGTCTATGTAACTAGGTATGACGCTGATCTACATGCAGGTGCCATCTGATCACAGCTGTCTATGTAACTAGGTATCACGCTGATCTACATGCAGGTGCCATCTGGTCACAGCTGTCTATGTAACTAGGTATCATGCTGATCTACATGCAGGTGCCATCTGATCACAGCTGTCTCTGTAACTAGGACTCATGTTGATCTACATGCAGGTGCCACCTCATCACAGCTGTCTCTGTGTAACTAGGTATCACGCTGATCTACATGCAGGTGCCATCTGGTCACAGCTGTCTCTGTAACTAGGTATCACGCTGATCTACATGCAGGTGCCATCTGATCACAGCTGTCTATGTAACTAGGGACTCATGTTGATCTACATGCAGGTGCCACCTCATCACAGCTGTCTATGTAACTAGGGCTCATGTTGATCTACATGCAGGTGCAACCTGGTCACAGCTGCCTGTGTAACTAGGTGTAACTAGGAATCACTGCTTGATCTACATGCAGGTGCCACCAACCGGTCACAGCTGTCTATGTAACTAGGGCTCATGTTGATCTATATGCAGATGCAATCCGGTCACAGCTGTCTATGTAACTAGGGCTCATGTTGATCTACATGCAGGTGCAACCTGGTAACAGTTGTCTATGTAACTAGGTCTCATGTTGATCTACATGCAGGTGTCACCTGATCACACCTGTCTATGTAACTAGGTATCACGCTTATCTACATGCAGGTGCAACCTGGTCACATCTGTCTATGTAACTAAGGCTCATGTTCATCTACATGCAGGTGCCACCTTGTCACAGCTGTCCATGTAACTAGGGCTCATGTTGACCTACATCCAGGTGCCACCTGCTCACAGCTGTATATGCAACTAGGGCTCATGTTCATCTACATGCAGGTGCAATCTGATCACAGTTGTCCATTGAACTAGGAATCACGCTGATCTACATGCAGGTGCCACCTCATCACACCTGTCTATGTAACTAGGTATCACGCTGATCTACATGCAGGTGCCATCTGATCACAGCTGTCTCTGTAACTAGGAATCACGCTGATCTACATGCAGGTGCAACCTGATCACAGCTGTCTCTGTAACTAGGTATCACGCTGATCTACATGCTCGTGCAACCTGATCACAGCTGTCTCTGTAACTAGGAATCACGCTGATCTACACGCAGGTGCCACCTGATTACAGCTGTCTATGTAACTAGGACTCATGTTGTTCTACATGCAGGTGCCACCTGATCACAGCTGTCCATGTAACTAGGGCTGATGTTGATCTACATGCAGATGCAACCTGGTCACAGCTGTCTATGTAGCTAGGAATCACGCTGATCTACATGCAGGTGCAACCTGATCACAGCTGTCTCTGTAACTAGGTATCACGCTGATCTACATGCAGGTGCAACCTGATCACAGCTGTCTCTGTAACTAGGAATCACGCTGATCTACATGCAGGTGCCACCTCATCACAGCTGTATATGTAACTAGGACTCATGTTGTTCTACATGCAGGTGCCACCTGATCACAGCTGTCCATGTAACTTGGACTCATGTTGATCTACATGCAGGTGCAACCTGGTCACAGTTGTGTATGTAACTAGGGCTCATGTTGATCTACATGCAGATGCAACCTGGTCACAGCTGTCTATGTCGCTAGGAATCACGCTTATCTACATGCAGGTGCCACCTGATCACAGCTGTCCATGTAACTAGGTATCACGCTGATCTACATGCAGGTGCCACCTAGTCACAGCTGTCCATGTAACTAGGGCTGATGTTGATCTACATGCAGATGCAACCTGGTCACAGTTGTGTATGTAGCTAGGTATCACGCTGATCTACATGCAGCTGCCGCCTAGTCACAGCTGTCCATGTAACTAGGGCTGATGTTGATCTACATGCAGATGCAACCTGGTCACAGCTGTCTATGTAGCTAGGAATCACGCTGATCTACATGCAGGTGCCACCTGATGACAGTTGTGTGTGTAACTAGGTCTCATGTTGATCTACATGCAGGTGCCATCTGATCACAGCTGTGTATGTAACTAGGGCTCATGTTGATCTACATGCAGGTGCCATCTGATCACAGCTGTATATGCAACTAGGGCTCATGTTGATCTACATGCAGGTGCCATCTGATCACAGCTGTCTATGTAACTAGGTATCACGCTGATCTACATGCAGGTGCCACCTCATCACAGCTGTATATGCAAGTAGGGCTCATGTTGATCTACATGCAGGTGCCATCTGATCACAGCTGTGTATGTAACTAGGTATCACGCTGATCTACATGCAGGTGCCACCTCATCACACCTGTATATGCAACTAGGGCTCATGTAGATCTACATGCAGGTGCCACCTGATCACAGCTGTGTATGTAACTAGGGCTCATGTTGATCTACATGCAGGTGCAACCTCATCACACCTGTCTATGTAACTAGGTATGACGCTGATCTACATGCAGGTGCCATCTGATCACAGCTGTCTATGTAACTAGGTATCACGCTGATCTACATGCAGGTGCCATCTGGTCACAGCTGTCTCTGTAACTAGGTATCATGCTGATCTACATGCAGGTGCCATCTGATCACAGCTGTCTCTGTAACTAGGACTCATGTTGATCTACATGCATGCAGGTGCAGCTGTCTATGTAACTAGGACTCATGTTGATCTACATGCAGGTGCCACCTCGTCACAGCTGTCTCTGTAACTAGGTATCACGCTGATCTACATGCAGGTGCCATCTGATCACAGCTGTCTATGTAACTAGGGCTGATGTTGATCTACATGCAGATGCAACCTGGTCACAGCTGCCTGTGTAACTAGGAATCACGCTGATCTACATGCAGGTGCCACCTCATCACAGCTGCCTATGTAACTAGGGCTGATGTTGATCTACATGCAGATGCAACCCGGTGACAGCTGTCTATGTAACTAGGGCTCATGTTGATCTACATGCAGGTGCAACCTGGTCACAGCTGTCTATGTAACTAGGTCTCATGTTGATCTACATGCAGGTGCAACCTGGTAACAGCTGTCTATGTAACTAGGTCTCATGTTGATCTACATGCAGGTGCAACCTGGTGACAGCTGTCTATGTAACTAGGTCTCATGTTGATCTACATGCAGGTGTCACCTGATCACACCTGTCTATGTAACTAGGTATCACGCTGATCTACATGCAGGTGCAACCTGGTCACAGCTGTCTATGTAACTAAGGCTCATGTTCATCTACATGCAGGTGCCACCTTGTCACACCTGTCCATGTAACTAGGGCTCATGTTGATCTACATCCAGGTTCCACCTCCTCACAGCTGTATATGCAACTAGGGCTCATGTTCATCTACATGCAGGTGCCATCTGATCACAGCTGTCTCTGTAACTAGGAATCACGCTGATCTACATGCAGGTGCAACCTGATCACAGCTGTCTCTGTAACTAGGTATCACGCTGATCTACATGCAGGTGCAACCTGATCACAGCTGTCTATGTAACTAGGACTCATGTTGTTCTACATGCAGGTGCCACCTGATCACAGCTGTCCATGTAACTAGGGCTGATGTTGATCTACATGCAGATGCAACCTGGTCACAGCTGTCTATGTGTAGCTAGGAATCACGCTGATCTACATGCAGGTGTGCCCATGTGGCTATCTCAACCTGATCACAGCTGTTCATGTAACTGCCATGCTATCACGCTGATCTACATGCAGGTGCCACCTGATGTCACAGTTGTGTATGTAACTAGGTCTCATGTTGATCTACATGCAGGTGCCACCTGATCACAGCTGTGTAATGTAACTAGGGCTCATGTTGATCTACATGCAGGTGCCATCTGATCACAGCTGTATATGCAACTAGGGCTCATGTTGATCTACATGCAGCTGCCATCTGATCACAGCTGTGTATGTAACTAGGTATCACGCTGATCTACATGCAGATGCCATCTGATCACAGCTGTCTCTGTAACTAGGTATCACGCTGATCTACATGCAGGTGCCATCTGGTAACAGCTGTCTCTGTAACTAGGTATCACGCTGATCTACATGCAGGTGTCATCTGATCACAGCTGTGTATGTAACTAGGACTCATGTTGATCTACATGCAGGTGCCATCTGATCACAGCTGTCTATGTAACTAGGTATCACGCTGATCTACATGCAGTTGCAACCTGGTCACAGTTCTGTAATGTAACTAGGGCTCATGTTGATCTACATGCAGGTGCAACCTGGTCACAGCTGTCTATGTAACTAGGAATCACGCTGATTCACATGCAGGTGCAACCTGATCACAGCTGTCTATGTAACTAAGGCTCATGTTCATCTACATGCAGGTGCCACCTTGTCACACCTGTCCATGTAACTAGGGCTGATGTTGATCTACATGCAGGTGCCACCTCCTCACAGCTGTATATGCAACTAGGGCTCATGTTCATCTACATGCAGGTGCGATCTGATCACAGCTGTCCATTGAACTAGGAATCACGCTGATCTACATGCAGGTGCCATCTGATCACACCTGTCTATGTAACTAGGTATCACGTGATCTAGGTATCAGCGCTGATCTACATGCAGGTGCCACCTGATCACAGCTGTCCATGTAACTAAGACTCATGTTGATCTACATGCAGGTGCAACCTGGTCACAGTAGCCGCTGTCACCCGGTATGTAACTAGGGCTGATGTTGATCTACATGCAGGTGCAACCTGGTCACAGCTGTCTATGTAACTAGGAATCACGCTGATCTACATGCAGGTGCAACCTGATCACAGCTGTCTCTGTAACTAGGTATCACGCTGATCTACATGCAGGTGCCACCTGATCACAGCTGTCTATGTAACTAGGACTCATGTTGTTCTACATGCAGGTGGCCACCTGATCACAGCTGTCATTGATGTAACTAGGACTCATGTTGATCTACATGCAGGTGCAACCTGGTCACACCTGTCCCTTGACCTGTTGACCTGCAATGCGGGTGCCACCTCCTCACAGCTGTGTATGTAACTAGGGCTGCTGTTGATCTACATGCAGATGCAACCTGGTCACAGCTGTCTATGTAGCTAGGAATCACGCCGATCTACATGCAGGTGCCACCTGATCACAGCTGTCCATGTAACTAGGTATCACGCTGATCTACATGCAGGTGCAACCTAGTCACAGCTGTCCATGTAACTAGGGCTGATGTTGATCTACATGCAGATGCAACCTGGTCACAGTTGTGTATGTAGCTAGGTATCACGCTGATCTACATGCAGCCGCCGCCTGAATCACAGATGTCCATGTAACTAGGGCTGATGTTGATCTACATGCAGATGCAACCTGGTCACAGCTGTCTATGTAGGTATGAATCACGCTGATCTACATGCAGGTGCCACCTGATGACAGTTGTGTATGTAACTAGGTCTCATGTTGATCTACATGCAGGTGCCATCTGATCACAGCTGTGTATGTAACTAGGGCTCATGTTGATCTACATGCAGGTGCCATCTGATCACAGCTGTATATGCAACTAGGGCTCATGTTGATCTACATGCAGCTGCCATCTGATCACAGCTATGTATGTAACTAGGTATCACGCTGATCTACATGCAGATGCCATCTGATCACAGCTGTCTATGTAACTAGGTATCACGCTGATCTACATGCAGGTGCCATCTGGTAACAGTTGTCTCTGTAACTAGGTGTCACGCAGATCTACATGCAGGTGCCATCTGATCACAGCTGTATATGCAACTAGGGCTCATGTTGATCTACATGCAGCTGCCATCTGATCACA